>NW_009940411.1:14676-70589 GCF_000696875.1 Nestor notabilis | reverse complement strand
GTTCCGCGGGCTCCGCACCTCTCCGCGGACACAGTCTGTCATGCCCTCCTGGGTCATAGACCGGTACGGCCACAACGACGTGCTGCGCTTCACCAGGAACATGGTGTTCCCCATCATACACTTCCCGAACGAGGTCATCATTAAGGTTCACGCTGCTAGCCTGAACCCCATCGACCTTAGCATGAGAAGTAAGTGCCGAGCCCAGGCCCGGGCGGCCGGGCCGGGCTGGCGCGATGGCAGGGGGTGCGCTTGGACTGCGGCTTCTGTTCCCCCGGCGGCTAGAATGGGCCAGGTGTTGTCACCGGCCTGCCCCGGTGGACACCTGAGTCGGCAGTGCTCTAAAGCAAGTGTTGCCCTGACCCCTGCGGGAAACTGCCTATTTAGCGTGAACCCGTTTGAAGTTCTTAGGGGTGAACGGTACAGAAAGCGTTTGCCTTTCTGGAGGCAAGAGCACGTGTGTTGCAGGGGAAAGCTTTTAATCTGAGTGACTAATTGCTGCCTTCTGCAGGCTTGCAGCTTGCAACTCAGCTTTCTTCCGTTAATAGCATGACTAAAGTGGGATATATTTCCCGGCCTTCTCCCCTATCACCACCATCTGGGTGATGGTACTCTTGACCAAGAGACTAGCCCTTCTGTGGAGCAGCCCTCCCCCTGAGGGGTGCTGGATTTTCCTGTCTCTTTGAGGTAAATGAAGCTGGAGATCAAAATTGCCACAAAGTTGTCACGTGCAACCAAACCATAGAATCATAGAATGGGTTGAGTTGGAAAAGACATAGAAGATCATTTGGTTACAACCCCCTTGCCAAGGGCATGGACACCTTCCACTAGACCGGGTTGCTCAAAGCAACATCCAGCCTGGCCTTGGAGCACTTCCAGGGATCCAAACCATGTTCATTGTCATGCCCTTTCTTCCTGTGTTGCTACCTGGGTAGCTGTTGTCATCTTGCCCAGGAAATCTCTTTCACTGACCAATTCTTTGTATTGGACATAACCAGATTTTCCCCTCAGTTTCAAGGCTTGAAACACAAGAAATTGTGGTAGCAGAAGACCTTATATTTCACATTGAAAAGTGATCTTGCATATCAAATCAGATTCAGTAGCACATGCAGAGATACCTGCAGGAAGCCTGCCAACAGAGCTGTAAGTTGGGTTTGGGTCACTAGTGAATGAATTTTAAAAAATCTGTGTATATAGCTGTGGGCTTGGTTATGGGACGTGTGTTGTCTGAGGATTCCTGTTGAACAACCTGCTTGAATTGCTGGGCTACAACGGGTATTTTGAGTCAGCGTATTTGAAAGAAACTACCATTTTCATCCTGCTTTCAAGGTGCCCGCTTTTGTGTCTGTTTCTGTTAAAGTATTAAAACACTTCCTAGCATAACAGGGCACCTAAGTAGACTTGTCCAAACACTTGAAAGGGCGTACATGCCTGAATGCAGACTTTTTTTAGGCTGAGCAGGGTTATTAGATGGGTAATTCTGAGAGTTCACAGCATTTAGCTATTGCTTAGTGAATGGAAGTTCCGGTTACTCACCTTAGGGGGGATGTGCCTTAATATCTTTTACAATAATGCTCGTGTTGCTTTTTACAGCACTTTATTTGAAAAGACAAATGGGAAGTTCGGAGTTCTTTTGGACTTGTGGCTACGTGATGGTGTTGGAAGATGGAACATTTCCAGTGGACTTCTTAGAATTTCTGATAGTGTTATCACATACTAAATATTTTTATACTGGAAAGCCATTTCCTGGAAAAATAGGCCAGAATGAGATGTGCTCTTTATTTGTAAATTCTGTAAAAGTATAAAATATTGCAGACTTTTTCCATGCTAAATTTATATGAGGCTCATCAGGTACTGACAGTGCTTTCTAATTGGAATTGTTCAGTTAATAAATGAAAACTCAGTACAGTATGTCATGGTTAATTTCATGTGTTGCAGGTGGTTATGGTGCAACTGCATTAAATATGAAGCGGGATCCCCTGAAACTCAAAAGTGAGGACACTGAATTTCCACTAACACTTGGTCGAGATGTCTCTGGTGTTGTTATGGAATGTGGACTGGGTGTGTCTTATTTCAAACCTGGAGATGAGGTGATACTACCAATCTTTTTTTGTTTCCTAAATTGTATAGTTAAAATGTACTATGAGATGTTCACCTTTCATTTTCCTCTTGAGAAGATTCTTTGGTTTTTTGTTCTTTTAATGTTGTTGCACTCTGAGGCCTATCTAGCAGTAAATTCCTAGAATGCTTTCTTCCCTACCTTTTTTTTTTTCTGAAAAACACGGTCTTTCCGAGACTTGCTTCTGCAAGTTAATTTCCCTTCTTTTTTATATTTTTTGGTCTGTTTCAGTGGTAGCAAGAGAGGAATTTATTTGTGCACACACAAGGTCCTCCATCATTTTTGACTGAAGATAGCATTCTAACAGAATGCAGGAAGGGGTTGATTTCTGTGATTTTTTTCTGAAGTTGCTTAGGATAAGAACTCTGTCGTAACCCAAGAAGCACTCTCTGAGTCCTTCCATAAGTACTGATATTGTTTGCTTTCACCATCAGCAGTTGCTTTCACATCTTACCAGTTTCAGTATAGCAATTTCTGATTACACACACACACACTGCCTACCCCACCCCCTACCCCATCCCCTCCGATACGGGCTTTCCTGCGTGGAAATAGTTTGGGGGGTTTGAAAAATTGCGTCTTATACACAGTATGGTAAAATTTATTCACATACCTCTATGGTCCTTTATTTAGTCAGTCTTGTGTTTTTTATTGTGTAAAGAGAAAGCTAAAACTGGTTTCTGATAAGCAATAGTGAGGACATTCTGCAAATCGGAAAAAGTAATTTCTTTAACGAAGAAAATTTATGTGTAGGTACAGTCATGTACGAAGTCCACAAAAACTGATAGCTGTTTTCTGTTTGGTTTTAGGTGTGGGCAGCAATTCCTCCATGGAAACAGGGCACACTGTCAGAGTTTGTGGTTGCTAGTGGAAACGAGGTAAACGTTCAAAAATGTGTCTAACAGACAAAAAAACAACATTGTAAAGACTGGCATTTTTTTTCTTCACTAAGTTTATTTCTTAGTGCTCGGCTTGGTTTAGATTCCAGCTAGTTATAAAGATAGTCGAAAATGTGGAATACAAAATGTGCGATTCAGTAAAGCTTATTTAAATATTTCATTGTCACATAGGATCTGCTGTGTGACTTACATATGATTGATTTTATTTCAGGTGTCTTTTAAGCCAAAGTGTCTCAGTCACATAGAAGCTGCTTCCTTACCATACGTAGGTCTCACAGCGTGGTCTGCTGTTAACCAAGTTGGAGGACTGAGCCAAAGTAATTGCAGTGGGAAAAGGTAAGTGGATAGTTCTGGTGCTAAAACTTTGTGGTTCATTTTTATACTGATTAGCTGCTTCTAAAACATGTCCAACAATGAAGAAGACTGTTACACCATGACATTCACAATGCCCAGCTGGCTGAAGATGTTATGTTCAATCTATGCATC
This sequence comes from Nestor notabilis, assembly GCF_000696875.1. Lineage (NCBI taxonomy): Eukaryota > Metazoa > Chordata > Aves > Psittaciformes > Psittacidae > Nestor > Nestor notabilis. Next base: position 67,091 of record NW_009940411.1, on the reverse strand, counting down.
TGCTGAAGGAGAGGTCTTTTAGAGGGAGACTTAGATGAGGACCCTAACTGAAGTGTACCTAGTCACTTGCTGCTCACTTCCTCTATATAGTGACTATACAGAGGCAGTTCAGTGCATATCTAATGTGTAGAGAATTTAAGGATGGTATCTCTAGGAATTTATAGGGACTTTGGTTTTCTGCCTGCTAGGACAGCTACCAAGTGCAGCATCCTCTCTGAGTTACTTTGGCAACTCACAAACACCCTCTCAATCACAGAGGTGTAGTTCTCTCTGTTCCTGCATGCATGGGCCATTTGGAACAGACTGGTTTTCCAGCTCTTCAGAAAGAAATGAGCAGGTGACTGGGTCTCGTTTGACCTGTAGGCCAGAACTTTAGTGAGGTCTGGAATGCAGAAGAGGCAAACGTGCAAGACAAGCAGCCAAATCAAACAGAAAAATGGGCTTTATCAGCCTGTAATCAGACAATGGCTGATGGAGAACAGAAGAGGAAAAATGCATTGAAAGATTGGAGCAGATACCATTTTATCCCTGATAATTGAAATTTGCAGTTTGTTGGCCTTTGGATGTTTGTGTAAACAGATAGCAAAATGTTCAGAATGGAAAGAAGGGCAAAAGTAAAAATACCAGAACCAAAAAAAAAAAAAAAAAAATCATTGAAATTACAGTGTTGCACCGAAAATTTAGGTCATAAAGTAATTATTGGGCAGTAGGAGTCTAGATGCCTGACCTCTTATCTTGGGTGTTAACTTGTAATGCAATACATTACAAAGGACACTAGATTTACTGAGATTCTTCACTTGCATCTTTAGAAGATAATAGAGTGAGTAGTTATTCATATGTCACGGTAATTTCATCATGAAAATATCAGACGATTGCTCTGAAGATAAACAATGCTTTGAGAAAATTAAATTGCAAAATTTAAAGCGATTTCAAAGACACATCATTGAAATTAACTTCCAGCTAGTGATAAAATTCTAGTTATGTTGCCTTCCAGTTTATTCTTCAGTGTTCAGACTTTTTTTTTTTTAATCTTATCTTTCACATGTAGATAGAATTGACCTAAAGATATGTTGGTAGTCTAGCCTTGTTTAAAGTATCTTTCCAATCTTCAGGTAAGTGTTTAGACAGTTAAAAGTGAAATTCAAACTGCATTATATAGTGTCTTTACATTTAACATTTACTTTTATGTTCCTAATATTTGATTTCTCTGTCTGCAAAAAACATTTTAATGTACTTAAAAAATCACAATGTTTCCCATCTAGACATGTTACATGATGATAGCTTTTTTCCCCCTGAAAAATATATTGTAGGAAAATACATAAAATTCATTTAAGGGCCTGTGCAAAAGTACATTCCACAAACTTTGTATTATTCTCTCAAGGCAATAATTTCAAAAGACAAGAATTTACATCTCAATTTCTTGAAATAATTTAAGATGTTTGGCAAGAAGTTACCTATATATGTGATTTTACCTTGGTCTTTTTGTTTCCCGTAGGTGTATGTAAATAGCTATGTATGTGTGTATGTATACACGCTCGAGTGTCTTACTTTGAAAGAGCAGCTGTATTTCTTGATGTGTTAAGACATCTTAGAAAGAGTAAGATTTTTCTATTGGTTTTGTGTGTATGGTTTTCTTTGCCTCTTTAAGGTTGAAGGGTGGGCTAACCAGAAATACTCACTAATAGTCCAGCATGTTGATGTGTCAGGAGTATCTGCTGCATCTGCACACACTTTCACAGATTTTCTTTTCACAAGTTACCTGAAGTGTGCTCACAGTGTTTGTGATGTCTCCTGCTTCACTGTGACTCTAGTTGTTTCTCCAAAACTTTTATCCTGTACCACTGTAATTTATGTCAATATTCTTGCACAAGCTATAAGTGAGTGTTCTTGTAATCTGAAATGTTCCTAATTACTCCACTGTTTTGAAGTTCTCTGGGTAATACCTGGAGACCTTCTGGTACATGCCAGTGTCCTGTTTCAGTAGAAAGGGGATATGTTTGTTCAGCAATAGTGTGAAATATCTTGCTTGCTGTATTCATAGAAAGCATGATAAAAAGCAACCTGACAATTTGAGATGTTCTTGAAAACATTTACATATTACGTAAAAGGTTTTTAATATAAATACAGTGTTGTTACTTTATGTGTTTAAGGATGCTGAGCAGTGACGGTGGATGATGTTGCTGTACGTTATTAAACGCATAATTAAAGTTATACACTCCTAGTTTATATTGTTGCAGTGAAAGTTTGAATGATATAATACCCCGAGAAAATATTACTTTCGAAGTATGTATTATTTCATCATTTTATCAGTTGAGAAGTACAAAGTAAGTGTAGGTTGTAAAACTTCTTGGTAGAGTAAATGCTTCTTGATACAGGAATAAATCTCTTAGGGATTTTATTGGCATAATCAAATAGAATTAAATTTTATATACATATATAAAATTGAAATATTCAGGAAATACACTACATTGTTGTATAGCTGAGTCACTGAAAATTTCTAGTTGTTTATAATCTAGAGAAAATCTTAGTCCTTGACCGGTACACCTACTTCCCACCTCCTGTATCTTTTGTGCCAACACAGACAGCTGAAACAGGTCCTGGCTCTCTGATGCTAGTTCCTGACCATACCGTAGCTCCAAGTAGTGCCCAAGGAGAAGGGCTAAACCCCTATGGTATGCTTGTCTGGAGAGATCTGCTGACTCTCTGACCATCTGAACTACTAAAGCCTTATATAGGGCTTGGTGAATACTGGCTTGAATTATGTGCCTTTGTCAGAAGGGAGCAAAGCCTGGAATATGAACATTTGTTTTATTCTTTTGAGAGAATAGGTTCTCTTGGATCTCTCTTCAGGTCAAATAAGTTGTTGGTTTGTTCCTTGTGCATATGTTTACATGTTAGTTTATTCCTGAGCTCACAAACAGCTAGTTTCTCTGATATGTTTTCTTCTGGCTGTATTTTCCTGAGGCAACACAAACAAAACAGTGCCTGCTTTGGCACTTTCCACCATCTGTGGTCCTTTAATACTGTCCTAACGGGTCCTGCACCTTCAAATGCTTCCCCACTTCCTTGTGTTGTGCCAAACAATGTGTCTTGCTGTCCTCAGTGCTGTATAAATGCTGGTTGGTTGAGCTGTGGCACATGGATATCCTGGTCTCTGGTCTCTGAAGCAAAGAGCTTTCTTGAAGTCACAGTGTATGGAGAAAGCTTTAATAATTAGAAGGTTTGATAGAAAATACCCCATGTAACACAGGAACAAACCACATTTGGAAAGTATGAAGAATCTCAAGGATTTTTACTGAATGGGAAACAAGACAAAACAAAAATCCAAGCCAAGTAGCTCCCCAAAACTGAAAATGTTCCCTGAATTCTTGAGCCAAATGTCCATTTTAAAATAACAGCTTTTGCCAAAATTTGTAGTGCAAGAAATGCACTTTAAGCAGGGAGTAAAACTGGAAAGGCAGTTTGACAAGGGTTTTTTTTTGTTTGGTTGGTTGTGGTTTTTTTGGGAAAGGATTTTATTGAGCCTATCCTTTGTGAGGATAAAGATGGGCTTAACCCAGTATCTTGAGAGTAATATCCCTGAGCCTTTTCAAGTATAATAAAATCTAAATGTGAATGTTGCTTCAGGCATCTGTCGTTCAAAGCATGGTTCTGAGGATAAGTACATTTTGGCAGATTTAAAAGCTGCAGGCATTGTGGTTTCAAATTCTTAATCTGAATTTTGCAGCTTGGATCAGTGAAATAGGAGGGAACAGAATCTGATCAGTTACAAAAGAGGAAGTGTTTTAAAATGGATGCTGTGACCAAAGCCAAGTTTCTTAGGTTACTTCAAAGATTTTTGTAAACTGAGACTCCAGATTGTATAGTACAATTTTGCACTGTAAAAAACAATTTCCTTCAACATCCAGCACAGTGGGATTTAAAACAAGAACATCACCAGCTTCCAAAGGTACTGGATTTTTTCTGGCAAACAGAAGTCTTGAGAAACATGATGTTCCCTAATCCTATGCCAAGACTTCATCTTGGATCTTCCTTTGTCCTAGAATTAGCAAATGGGTCCAGAGTCCAAGCACTGTTTCTAGCTTCAGCACCAAGGCTTTCTTACACTTTCTGAAGCTTAGTTATTTAATTAAAATTTCTGGATGAAATTTCTGAACAGTGATTAGGCTGCCAGCAGTAAGGTTCTCACACAACTAAGCTTGCATTCATTTTCATGAAGTTTAGGGTAGCATGTTCAGTTGATGAACTCTCACTTGTTAATAATTTGTAATACGCTGTTAATTCTCATTGTGTGCCGGTTTTCACAATCTGCCGTTTATAGGCTTATTGTTGAGATGTACTGAACTAGAAAAATTCTACTGTCTTCTGAAGAAAAAGGCAGATAATTGAATAGAATTTAGATTTGTTTATGGCAAGGCTACTTCATTGTATTTTTGGTGGGTTTAGATAAATATTATGCTATATGGAAAAACTGTGTTCCATATATTCTGAAGTTCCCAATCTCCATCAGTAATGTGATACTGAACTACTTTTTCTTTTAGATCACGCCAATTTGTGTAAAATGTTGATGAATCAGATTTTAATTTTATTTTTTTTTATTTTAGGAGGTACAACAGTGCGGTCTGGGAGAATGAAAGACTCTTAACTGATTTTGTCCCAGACTAAGCAATTCTCTTTGGGAAAGTGAGGACAGGGACAGGGTTTTGGGGTGATAAATGTTACTGCCTGACAGCTCTGCTGACTGGATTTAGTGGAAGGTACATCTGAGGAAGTCTCGTTGGCTGTGCTGAGATAATGCTCTTGGCACAGGAAACAGGTAGTGAACAGTGTTAAGTCACATTATTCACGATCTGAAGAGTTAACCACTAAGTAACACTGAATAACAAATACAGTCTTCTGCTTAAAATAATTTGGTGTCAGAAATGTGTAAGAAGCATTAGAATACATTGTTACTATAGAGTTTATTTAAAAAACTATTTAATATATTTTAATTTTCTCTTACAGAGTATTAATATTAGGAGCTTCAGGAGGAGTTGGTACGTTTGCTGTACAGGTAATATAAACCAGCATGCCCAGGATGCATCTTCAAACTATTCAATATTAACCAAAAAAAATTAACAGAAGGGAACTGAGGAAAGGAATAGTGAAATTGCAAGCCAATGATTGATCTGCCTGATCGATCTGATTGACTGGTCTGATTGATATTTCCAGAAGTGAAATATTTTCAGCTTTATTTGCTGTCCATTTGTTACATTGTATTAGTTTAGAATAGGGAGCAGGGACTTTCAAAGAAAGGAGTTGTGTTGTTGTTGGAGTAGGTCGTGAAAGATCACATTTCACAGTTTGGGTGCAGGAAATCTCTTAATTGGTGTAACTTGAAATAGGTAATCTGTTTTCATTATCTTTCAGTGTGCTCTGCTCCATAACATGAAAAGAACTTGGTGTACAAGTAGAAAAATTGATGGAGAATGTACCATCTACCATGACTATTTTAGGTGCTCAAATGATACAAGAGGCACCAGGCTTTTATGTGCAGTGTATGTAAAGCACAGTGGCTTAGATGAACCTTCCTTCGCTGTCTTTGCCCTGCTGCCCTTCTGTCTGTCTTCATTCTGGTAGCTCTAAACTTCAAAGAGTCAACATGCTCTTTTATTGACCTGTGAATTGTGGAACATCTCTTTTCATGCTGTCATTTGATCTGGGGATTTTGATTCTAATCGGTGTTGTCTCATGCTGAAATATCTTTCTCTTGAGAATATGAAAAAAAAATTGAAATTTGGTGATGGCATCACTGTGTTCCATGTTACTAGACCATAAACGTAGTGATTTTAAAGAGGCTTACAGGAGGATTTTTAGCGGTATGCTATTTGCCTGATTCATGATAAAGCAGGTGGTTAAATTAGATCAGTATGAAAGGCTGACCAGCCACTGACTAGTTGCAGTTTCTACCTGATTAATTCTGAGTGAACTATGTTCATTATTCCAGAGTAAATGTAAAAAAGATTACTGTGAGTGGAAAATGAGGTTACAGGAGTAGAAAAATTCTTTATTTTCCTATAGCCTTTGGAGTAGAAGATAATCTGACGTCATCCCTGTGGTAAACCAGATGACTTCCTTCTTTTTCTCATTTTTAATATTTTAAGTTATTAACAATGAGGTAGATGTATGAAATACTTAATGAACAGGTAGAAATATAAAATATTTTAATTTAAAATACTTACAAATATTTAATGGTTGATCTGGTGACAGTTTTGTAGAGTGATAACTTGGACAATACTTGTTGGTAGGTATTTAGCTGTCAGATTCAGATGGCAAACGGAGTATTTTATTTGAAGCCTTATTTATCCTGAGACCTGATATCTGTCGGTGGTATTAAAAACCACACTCCTTCCTCCACACCAACTTCTCCCTCCCCAAAACCTCCTTAAATATTGATAAATTCTCACCACTGTTTGTCTGTGAGATGTGTGACAAATTATGCTGTGTTGGAAGACAGTCTCCCCACTCCCTACTAAAGGTGCTCATTTACTGTATAATGAGACTTCAGCTTTTTAAATTGTTCTCAGTGTTTCACTAAATTTTAAACTTTGGGCTTTTTTTTTCTTTCATATGCTTGTTTTCAGCTAGTGAAGGCCTGGGGTGCTCATGTGACAGCAGTTTGTTCTCATGATGCCAGCACACTGATGAAAAAGCTCGGAGCAGATGATGTGATTGATTACAAATCTGGAAAACTGGAAGAGCAACTTAAAATGTTACCCTTGTACGTGTTTGTGTTGCTTAATACTGAGATGAAGGAGTAGAGGCGGTTAGGCCTTCTGCCTTTTGATTGCTTGACTCCAGTCTGTCAGAACTCCCTCTTTTTTTGTTGTTCTTCGTTTGGGTTTTTTTGTTGGTTTTGGTTGTTGCATTTTTTTTCCCCAATTTCTAAAGCATTACTTTGTAAAGCAAATTCATCCCAGCCCTTTTTGAATGCAGTTTTCCAAGTGAGTATCCCAAGCACAGATTTCATTGTAAGAGTAAGCCAGTTAATTGGGCTTGTGAAGGCAAGCGCACTTTCACATGCTTCTCTTCAATGACTGTGAACAGTTTTGTCAGGATCTTGGAGCATTTATAAAGAATAAGTGAAATGAATAAATGAAAGTAAGTCTCAGAAATCCTGTGTGAGGTTAGTAAAATTGATCTTCTAGAGGGAAGAACTCTGTCATGAAGCACTTGAGTGACTTGCCTTAGGGTCTTTAGCCACTGTGCAACTCAACTAGGAGTAATTTCTCTTCTGTCCCATTGGGTACGGCTGCCTCTGATAAACAATCACACTTATCTTGTCACAGCAGTTATGTTTAAACTAGCTCGGGGGTTTTTTCTAGAACTGAAGTAGTTTTTGTTTTTGTAATCTTTCCATCTGTTTAAACTTAGTCTGCTGTGACTTGTATTTAAATACGGTATTTACACTGCTCTTTTTAGCTATGTTGAGTTAACTTTCTGGGAGGGGAAGTAGAAGCTGTTCAGTCTATGAAGGAATCTTACTTATAACTGTGCTAAGAAGGCATGTGCCCTTTAACTGATTGTCAGCAGGCTTGAGGTCCACTGTGAGAGCGTTGACTGTCTCTGTAGAAGCAGGACCTGCAGCTACACAGTTTGCAAGCAGTGCTAAAGTTGCCTTTGTGCAGTTCAACATCTTAAATACTGAACACCCATTCTAGCAAGTGACCCTTTTAGGAGGTATCAACAGCAATTTTATGATATGGCTAAGCTTATGAGTCAGGTATTCTGAAAGGGATACTACTTCCCATTTCAGTTGTACTGACTCTTCAGACCCCATAGTGAGCTAGTTTTTCCTGGAGCATTAGTTCTCATTATTTTAATTTCTCTTGAAATTTCTTTATTTTAATTAAGTAATCACACAAGATAAGTGTGATTGTTTATCAGAGGCAACTGTACCCAATGTTACAGAAGAGAAATTACTCCTAGTTGAGTTGCACAGTGGCTAAAGACCCTCAGGCAAGTCAATTAAATAAAGAAATAATTTCTCATTATTTTAATTTCTCTGTTAGGTTGGCTAAACTTTAACATGAGATGACATCCTTGGAAGACAGGCAGGAAAACTGTCTTTCCAGAGATAAGAACTTTTCTATTTAATTTGCGTAAAGTTTTTTCCCTTTTATTTGTCAGTTCCTTAGATGTATGTGTAAATACCTTTTGTGATTTGGAGATTGCTGGAAATTTACAGGTGAGAATGAGAATGGGCTGTGCATCTAATAGAATAGGTGCATAGCTCCCTGTTGGCCTATTCAGCCTTTACAGGCTCGCATGCTGGGATAGTGAGAAGGCAGGCTGAAACTGTGGCTTGTTGCCAGAGTTTGCATATACCCATTCCACAGGGGAAAGGTTTTAGACTCATTGCATTGTTAGGTTCTACATCAAATAGGTAGATGGGAAGAAAAGAGCTGTCAGTAGAGGTAAAATGCCCCCAGAGTAAATCAGGAGGTAAAAAAAGACCTTTGGAAGTGAAGCTGAGAATTGTGTCACAGAGAAGATGTGAGGAGATAAGGGTTAGTAATTTGTTTATGTAACTTTGGCCACCGGAATTGACTTTCCCTTGAGAACAGCACGTACAGGAGCTGTTCCTAGTCAGGGCATGAGTCCAGACTGGTTCTTATATTCACATATCATATTGTTCAAAGCTAGGACCAGACCTCAGGACTGCTGCAGTAGTCTCAGTGGGAGGGAGATAGAGCTCTAAGCTTTAAGCAGGTAGAGAATGTAGTGGTGCATGTAAGAGTCTGCTTTTTGGAGTTTAAGTGAGGTTTAAGTTCTCTGAATAGCTTGTGTCCGCTGTGCAGTGAATGGGCAATAACCTTTAAATATAGTTCCTATTGTACAGTAAGTAAAGCTGGGATTTAGCTGTAGTCTGGGGACTTTCTTGCCACTGTCTTGCAAGCAGATTATTGCATTGCAGTGACATATAAAAATGTAAACTATAGCAAATTCCTAATATGAATTAGCTTAATTATGATGAAATTATTTTTCCCATATTGTGATTTTCAAACCTGTTCTTTACATGTCTGCAGATTTGATTTCATCCTGGATAATGTTGGTGGATCCACTGAGAAGTGGGCTCTAGATCTGCTGAAGAAATGGTCAGGAGCAACGTATGTTACCTTAGTAACACCTTTCCTGATCAATATGGACAGACTTGGAGTGGCTGATGGCATGTTACAAACAGGAGTCACTGTTGGTTCCAAAACTGTAAAGGTATCTTATATACTTTAGTACTATGTAGTACTCTAGTGGCTTCCTTTGTGGCTTGGATGCTAGTTATGTGGTTCTTCTAGAGGCATCTGCTGTATTTTCCTCATACATCATTAAGTAGACTTCAGATGCACTTCTATTCTTTCCTTCTTTCTTGAACTGAAAAAAAAACCCCGACGTATTGGGGTGATGGTGATTGCTGTATGTGGTAGTTTGGGGTGCTTTGAAGTTTTGATTCCTCATTGTGCTTTTTCACTGTGGCCTTTTCCGTATGGCCTTCCTTAGTGAGTCCTGCTGACAGCTAGTGTTTCATAGTAAACAGAGCAAATCCCTGCCTCATTGTAGTGTGGGTAATTTTGCTATTTGCTTTAGGCTGCTTAGGCATTCTCTCAAAACATTTTTCTGTGACTGGTTCTCTTCATCCTATTCCAGCACCAGAGAGTAATAAAAGTGGTTGAGGGTGGCTAGAAAGTCTTTCATCTCTTTCATGTTCATGTGTCTGGATGGTGATACTGATTTTTTTTCTATTTTCATAAGTGGATCTTAAAACATTTTGCCAGTGGCCAGATCAGGGAGGCTTTTTAGAACTTTTCTCTTTCTTCTCTCAACATGTGTACTTGCTCTCCAAATGAATGCTTTTCAAGCAGTTGCTATGGTATTCCTGTGATATCATGATTGAATGAGATTCTAAGTCCTGCACTAGTACTTTCAAAGGCAAGCTCAAAAACAAAATGAAAAGGCTGGAAAAAAATCATAGATAATGTAATATTTCTTAGTGTGTTTGTTTCCATGATGGCAAGCATTGTATGCCATGTATTAAAAATCATCTCTTTGGCAGATGATGGCTGATGGCTCTTATTCCTGTAATGACTTACTCAGAGGAGGTGTTCTTGACTTGTGCTTGTGAGATCTTCCCAAAATACTTTTCATGTGAGCTGCCAACTGTCACTGGATGGTGATGACTTTGGCAGATGTGGTGATGGAAAATTTAATTACTGACACTGAGGTGTAAGGTTATGAATGTCACATTGCTGGGTTTCTTTCACCCCCTTTGTGAAAGTGTATAAATATATAGAATCATAGAATCACAGTATCATAGAGTGGTTAGGGTTATGAAGGACCTTAAGATCGTCTAGTTCCACCCCCCCTGCCATAAGCAGGGACACCTCACGCTAAACCATGTCGTCCAAGGCTCTGTCCGACCTGGCCTTGAACACTGTCACGGATGGAGCATTCACAGCTTCCTTGGGCAACCCATTCCAGTGCCTCACCAACCTCACTGTGAAGAACTTCTTCCTTATATCTAATCTAAACTTCCCGGGTTTAAGTTTAAACTCATTACCCCTTGCCCTACCACTACAGTCCCTAATGAAGAGTCCCTCCTCAGCATCCTTATAGGCCCCTTCAGATATTGGAACGCTGCTATGAGGTCTCCACGCAGCCTTCTCTTCTGCAGGCTGAACAGCCCCAACTTTCTCAGCCTGTCTTCATAAGGGCAGTGCTCCAGCCCTCTTATCATCCTCGTGGCCCTCCTCTGGACTTGCTCCAGCAGCTCCATGTCCTTTTTATGTTGAGGACACCGGAACTGGACACAGCACTCCCGGTGGGGTCTCACGAGAGCAGAGTAGAGGGGCAGGATCACCTCCTTTGACCTGCTGGTCACGCTTCTTTTGATGCAGCCCAGGATACAGCTGGTTTCTGGGCTGCAAGCACACACTGAAGCTGGCTCATGTCAAGCTTCTCATCAACCAACACCCCCAAGTCCTTCTCTGCAGGGCTGCTCTGAGTCTCTTCTCCACCCAGCCCGTAGCTGTGCCTGGGGTTGTGCCGACCCAGGTGTAGGACCTTGCACTTGGCTTGGTTAAACTTTATGAGGTTGGCATCGGCCCACCTCACAAGCATGTCCAGGTCCCTCTGGATGGCATCCCTTCCCTCCAGCGTATCAACCGAGCCACACAGCTTGGTGTCGTCGGCAAACTTGCTGAGGGCACCTCAATCCCACTCATTTCTCTCTTACATAACAAACAATGCTTTTACTAGCTGCGGAGACATGGTGGTTATTTTTCTCAACTAGCTGACCTGTGCAGCTGAATGCAAAATTCACCCTGATCCTGTTGTGGTAATACATGTCTGTACATTTAATCCACATGCTTTGGTATCATTTTTTTCAGATGCTAGCATATAATTTCCATGTCTTTTCCTTAAGTTACTTCTAGATCTTCTGTCATTTATTTCAGTTCCCATTTCAGTTTTCTCTCATAGTTTTTTAATATACTTGTGATCTTTCTTGCAGCATCTCTTAAAAGGAGTTCATTATCGGTGGGCATTTTTCATGGCAAGTGGCCCAAGCTTGGATGAAATTGCAGAACTAGTTGATTCTGGAAAGGTATGTCGGTAATGATTATTTGGGTATTTGTGCTGAAGGAGAGGCTGCTTTGTCTGAAAAATGGTGTAGTTCATAATTACAGTCACAGTGAAGAAAACTAGTTAAGTTACTTGCTCCAGTTTCTAACTTCTGACTTTTGCATGGAATTTATGAGTTCATAATCCTTAAAACTGTTCTGCCTTTTCCCTCTCCACCATATCTGATTTTAGAAACACAAAACTTACTAAGTTGTGAGGAAAAAGTGCCCAACGATTGTTTATTTTTCCCAGCCATTTAGAATGAACTCTGGTGTTGAAAATGCTGTTTTAAGAGGCCTCATTTGGTTCATTTAGTCAGAATGAACATGACTGTGTGTATCTGCATACACAAAATTGCTTAGCCTGGATGATTGACAGTCTGGCTCATAATGTGCACAGAGCTAGAATATTCAGATTATTGCAGGTCTTAGACAATTTGCATTGGCAGGGTGGTGACAGGAATTCTGTGTTTCATTATTTCAGTGCTTCAGAGTATAATGCTTGTGCTAATTCAGCACAGTGACTTGGAGTATCATGAGCATTCGTAAGATTTTGGGGCATTTCTTAGTGGACTTGTGGGAAAGGTATGAAGCAGCAGATATATTACTGTTTTTCTGATCATCTTGGGTTTATTGTTACAAAGTGCGTGTGAGAGTGAGCAGTTGATTGCCTGTTTACTGGACTCTCTGGTGCTGTAGGTCCTGGCAATGTCCTCATGTTGCCAGAATTCTGAGAGTAGACAGTATGGGCAACTGCTGTTAATCTTTTTACGTGGTACCTAAGCAGAAGAGAGAGCAGAATCTGCCATGACTTGATAATTCTGGAACATGAACTGTCAGGCCATCTTGTGCTCAAAATTTGTGCATGTTAGTAAAATCTAGATCCCACAATGAACGTTGATCTCCTTTTCTGCTATGCGTTATGTTCCAGAGTCTGGAGACGAGTAAATAAATTGCTGTTGTACTTAAGGCCTGATTGCTTCTATTTGCCATCACAGTGCTGCTGATCAGAATAAAACCCTTGTGAATTCAGCCACTGGTGTTCCTATGTCATGAGCAGTGTGCTGCTGACACAACCAGTGGAAAGTCTGTGTTTCCTAAAAAGTTAACTACTCATAAACAGAGGCTGCAGCAGCAATTAAGCTGTGGTGGAGTGTGTTCCAGGCTACAGCTTTGCACCACTCTGTGTTATGTCCAGTGCTGTAGTCATAATCCCATGATCAAGAAAGAAGCCCCAGAGAATGCTACTCACCATGTGATTGCATACAATCACACTACTGAATTATAATTGTCTAAGAAACAGAAATGTCCTTGTCTTTGTTCTTACCGTTTGTCCTGATTTTTAACCAGTCACAACTTGTCTTGTGTTCTGCTCCTACCTTGTATGCAAAACAAATGCAGAATATATCCATGAAAGCCTCTTGGGGAACACCCATTTTTGCAATAGAGATAGGGCTTAATCGCTGTTCTCTGCCTAATAATCTGGACAGGTGAATTGTAATGCCATTTAAAATGTACGCCATACATATATGAATGCCCTGATGTACTTTTTGTTGTAAGGTGATCATGAGGACAAAGATGTTTGTTTGGTCTTCTATTCTCTGTTCAAAAACAGGTCATAGTGTCAGACTGTTTATCTGCATAATCATTATTCTAACAGCATCTTACTTTATTTTGTAAAATGTTGCAAACACGTGTGCGTATTTTATAAGACCCAGATGTGTTCCATTTAGATAGATGTTAATAAGACTATGACCTTTATTGTCTAGAAACAAGTGTGCTCTGAAATGGACAGATCATCCATTCAGAAGAGTAGGTGTTTGGAAGAATGGCAGGAGAGAATTACTGGAGGAATTGTACCATCATTTCTCATAACTAAGTGAAAATAAATGAGAATGAGAAAAAATGAGAATTAAAAAAACCCACAAGTGTAGCAAGAAGACTTGGGGAAGCCAGTAAAGTGAGTTTGTGTAGTTGAACATCTTAGTTTTGAACGAATACAGTTTTGAGTAATACAGATGTAGTTAATTTTTAAATTTCACTGAATTGTCTTTTCTGCTACAGACATCGTGAGATTGTATGAGGTGTGAACAGGAAAGTAATTGCAGAGCTCCTGAAAATGAGAGGCTTTTTTCAGGAGAGTATAAACTGTGAGGGAGGATTTAAATGAAGGAAATTAAAAGGAGATGATGGTTTAAAGAGGTGATGTTACGGTAAGTGAAGCTTTGAAGAGCATACCCCTGAAGCTGTTACAGATCATACTGATTTGACAGTGTTTTTTCTTTTAGTCCTTTTGTACAAATGCAGATATTTAGTTCTGATGAGTTCATCATCTTTGTGAAAGCAAAGGGATTCTTAATCCTTCAGTGGATAACTAATAAGCAAAAAGGGCATTTTGTTTAACAATCTGGTTTTCACACAGATGATGTTTGCAGCAAGAAACAGAGGTTTGTAAAATGTCAGGTATGAGGAGGAGTTCTTTTAACCGTCTTTTTTGATGGTGAGGAGGAAAGCATTTGATGAGCTGGTAGTGCAAGGAAGGAGAGTAGTTCTCCTTTTGTAATTTACTTGCACATCATCTCAGTTCTGGGGATTGTAAAACCATTTTCAGTTTATGAGCTGTTTTCTCAGCCTTGCAGCTAGACATCTTGGAAAGAGACTATTGTGAGACTGAGGGGCTGGGAGGCTGCTCTAACATTTGTGGGCATGGAGAAAATCAAGTATTTCCTTGTCAGATTTTAGAGATAGTGGCTACTTTCTAAGCTGCTGGGAGAAGTCCCTTTTGTGGAGTGATCTCTGCCAGTTAATTATGAGCCAGTAAGGACTGGCTTAATGTAGGCCTCACCAAGTGAATTGATAAAACGCATGTCAGAAGCTGGGGATCTCTTTCCATGGCAGAATGTTCCTGGTGAATTAAAAGGTTCTCATCTAAAGACAGCTGGAATCAATCAAGCCTTTAGTTCAGGGCACAGATCTGTTGGCACACTATTTGCTGAAGCATCATCACTGGTCTCTGCTGCCAGCATTGTCACTGAAAGGCTTGCTAGGAATTAGTTTGATGTATTTGTGGTCAGTGTTCTGGATTTAACATTGACAGTCTTTGGTTTTGCTGCTTGCTTAACTTTTTCCTTCTTTCTAAGGACGTGTGGTTTAGTCCTTGGTGAAAATATACCAAATGTGTGTAACTGCGTAAGTCTGTGGAAAGCTTCTACAAAGTCTGGGCACTTTGCCTTTTCTAAAACCTGATGGAGGAAGGCAGGCTCAAAAGAATCCTTAGTGTCATAAGAGGAAGGAGTGAGTATGTTGTATGTTCCTGCTGGACCATGACAGGATGTGGGTTAACATGCAGCCCTATGGAAATTTGAAATTTCCATTTTAATTCAGTGCCATTTAAATGCAGTGCAGGGGTGTCGGTGGGTGTGTTTTCAGTATTTCTGATGGCTTAAGTCTTTCCTTCAGAGCAGAGTTGCATCAGATGGGCTGATGGGTGAAAGCTGAAGGCCAAATAGATCATACTCTATGTTGTTTGCTTTCTAGATAAATGTTACAGCACAGGCATACATAAGAAAAACTTTTGCATGCCTATATTAATACAATTTGTGTCTAGTGTTGGTTATACGTTTTGCTGAAGACATTAGATGCTTTGGACTTCACACCTGCTGTTGTGGTTTGGAGGACAGGATGCTGACTGTTCTTTGGCCCTGCTGCTGTCTTCCTGTGCAGTGCTGTACAAATCACATAACCTGTTGCCAGCATAATATTTCTACCTACTAATGAGGGCTAGTGCCCTTTATCCATCTTCGGTAATTTGCTCTGAGATACTCTGTGCAATTGTTTCATATTGCTAGTTTTTGCTGTTGAGGAAATAAGTAACATGGATACAACCATCCACTTTGACATTACCTTGGGTAGTGCCTCCTTCACTCTCCCTGTCTAAAAAAGACACTAGCATAGCAGTTCTGTAAATGTCTAAGTTGACTAGAGATCAGTCCTTCTCCACAGCTCTCTTCTTCAGTCACTCACATTTGTTCTGACCACTGTCTTTCTCC
This sequence comes from Nestor notabilis, assembly GCF_000696875.1. Taxonomy (NCBI): domain Eukaryota; kingdom Metazoa; phylum Chordata; class Aves; order Psittaciformes; family Psittacidae; genus Nestor; species Nestor notabilis. The sequence continues at coordinate 51,391 of NW_009940411.1, read as the reverse complement.
ATGCTAAACTGCAAAGCTTGCTTTTTTTTTCTTTTTTTCTTTTTAGTTTTGTGTTTTCTTGTTGCTTCTCGTGGCTTTTGCTTGCCAGGTTGGTTGGCTGGTCCCCAGAGATGTTGATTAAGGAGAGGTTGCAAAAAGCTGTTCAATTCTTTCTCTTCCAAAAGTCCCTTCTCTCCTCTGCATTTTTCATGACCACCAAAAAACCCACTGTGATTTTCATTAAAACACATCTGCTCATATTCCTTCAGGACATGGGAGCTTGCTTATGTTCTTCATGAGAGTGCTGTGTGATTACATCATAAAATGTCTGTGAAGAAGACTAATGGAAATTTTGCATTCTTTGGGGAGCTAGGGGTTGGTTATGTAGATTCACATAAACCACAATGAAGTCTGGAAAAAAATCACCATATACCAGATATTTAATCAAATGTGTTGCTTCAGCCTCATGTAATTGCATATTCTATAGAAGGTCAGTCCCAGTGAGCTCTAGTCCCCTGGTGTAGGAAGGAATTACATCCAGCACAGCAGTGAAATGTGAGCTCAAAAGACAGCTCTTGTCTGTTGCGACTTTAATTTGCTGAGATCCGGAGAGATGCAGATCATGCAGGACTATTCTTCTAATATATACACTGTATAACACATAGTATATAATATCTTACATATAATATATATAAAATAATACATGCTTTCATATATAAAGATATGTACTTTTATATATATATATATATTACACATAACTATACTAGAATTTGTTGTTGTTCTATGATAGCATTGCCCCAGATAGCTTTGATCACTAGCATAAGTGTCAGGACAACTACCATGAATATGAGTGCTAGGGGATTCCTGAAGAGAGAGTTGTACTTTCCTTTAGTTAATAGTTCTTCAGCATGGTTCAGTAGGTAACTAAATGCGGGATCTTCCTCATTTCTACTTATTTTAGCTTGGGCTACGCTGGTACACATTACAATTCCGGGCTTGTTCCAGTTTCTTAGTGCTTTGATTCTGCCAGAGCCAGGGAACTAGAATTTTTTTAAGGCCTTTTCTACATTCGGAACCGTACCCTCATAGTCTACTTAACTGGGATTTATCTTCTAGAATTTTAATAATTGTAGATGATACCTGAGTCCCTGTGGGCTGCTGTTAGAAGGTTGGTATGAAAGAATGTACCTTGGCTTGAAAAACAAAGAAAGGAAATACAGTTGTTGGTAAGATGACTGTGAGAGTAGACCCCAGGACACATGCCTTCCATTCCTGTGTCTGAACCACTGCACCACCACTCTTGTTACAGGTGTGTGAGACTGGATCATTGGCTCATTTTTATTTCTGTTAGGCATTTGGGACAAAGATATCATGTACCTGATGTCCTTTAATGTGTTCCTGGATGAAAGTACGTATTCTCTGAATGCAAATTAATAAAAAACATAGTACTGTATAGTTGAAAAGCTACTGACAACACGTGACCAGAGCGAGCTTTTCCAGAGGTGAGAATTTCTAAGCTTTTGTCTTCAGTGAGGGTTGACCCTAGAACCTAATACTGGCAAGCAGTATGAAACTCAGCATAGATTTAAGGTGAAGAAAGAATGAAGAAAGGGGTGGAATTAAGACCCAAATAACATGGAGCTTGAGTACAGCCGAGGAGATGCTCAGTTGAAGAAAAGAAATGTCAGAAACAGCAGTGTCCCAAACCTGCATTTTCTCCATGAGATGACAGTAAAGTACTGAACAGATAACTAAATATTTAGTTACAGGACAGGGACTGTTCTTTGTAATGATTTCTGTTCAAGTCTTTTGTTGACATTGAAGGGAGACGTACTGAAGGCCAGAGGAGAATATCAAGATGCGTATCAAGCTGTGCTTTTGTGTTCCTGTACCACATTTTGGCAAGGTGGCAATTTCTGGAGGAAGACAGCCTTTACCCTCTTAACTCAGCTAGTCAAAATGACAAGCGGGTCTTTCCATTAGGGCAGCCCCTGAAGAGGATTTTGATGTCTGGTGGAGCATGCGCGAGTATCTTTCCCAAAGTGTGTGCACAAGTATACTACTTACCAAGGCATGAGGAGGGTGTGTGTGCGGGGAGGCTGCAGCAGTGAGGGAGGTGCTCTGCAAAGCAAGGCCGCCCTGCAGTTTTGACAGGACCATCCTTTACAAACCTGGGGCAGAGCCAATGCACTGTCATTGCCCTTGGAGTGAGGGGACTTTTTGGCCGCGCTCACCTAGGCTTGCTCTGGGGGCCTCTGAGGCTCGGTGTCTCTCTGCCGAGATTTCAAGGCTGTAGCTCTCCCTCCAGCGGCAGGAAGTAGCTTCACACTCACTGCAGCAATTTGTGCTAATATGCGGATCACAGCCGTCTTCATTCCCTTTATGTTTCATAGATTGTCCCTCCTGAAAAATTCAAACTGTATCCTTGCTACCACATAAGTGGGGACCTGCAAGGGTGTGCTTGCATTTGTCATTAGGAGGAGGGTGTTTCTGCTGACCAGTCAACTCCTGCCTGTGCCCCCATTCACTGCTTGCTGTGTTCAGAGCTGGGTTGGCCGGGATGCCGCTTCTGTGCTCTGTGTAGGATAGCCTTTATCAGCATCAGCAATTAGTCTTTTTATTTTTTCCAAACACATGAGTTTATTTCAAGAGACATGAGATTCATTTCTATACTGTGCCCTGCATCGGAGAGAATGAAGAGGAAGAAAGTACCTTTCAGGCCCGGTCTGTTTTCAGACAAACATTTCAATGCGTGTGTGTGTAATCCTTTCTCTCCCAGACTTTAGTTTAATCCCTCTTCTCTGAACAAATAGGTGTCCTCTGGCAAGGAACTGATGTGTGGCTGTAAATAGGCAGTGTTTTTATTATCCAGTTAATCTCCATTTATTATCACACATTCAGCAACAGCAGACGTTCCCCTGCTTGTTTGTCTGTTCACAGGAAGAAATTTTATCTTAGTCAGTGGATTATGGTAAAGGCTGAGTGAATCACTGTGCTGCAACACGGTCAGCCCTTTCAGGGCTATTCAGACAATGGGACTGACAAGCCAGCCAGATAAAATGTTTAATGCTCTAGATTGTCAGGATCATCAATTTAGTATTCATGTCTCTATAGCACTGCCTAAAGCCAGCATTTAAATGGAGCTAGAAGTTACATCAATGTAGCAGATGGGCTTTGAGTGGGTGTAATACACATGGTGTTTTGAACTGTGAGGTTGAATTTAGGGTTCCTCTGAACCCCTGTGTCACCACTTTTCAAATGTGATGGTTTGAACTTTACCTAATAGGCTGAGGACATAACATACCTTGTTCTGTCAGGGTTACAAGCTGCATCCTACAATAAATGAGTGCAGGTGGCACTGAAGTGTCTTGTTAATTTTTTCTCCCTTGCTCCACGTCTGAAATTAACTCCTGCCTTTCCCTGGAATTCTCTGTATTCACATCCCTTGTGCTGCTGCACTGCTTTCTTCCCCAACACTTTTCACCTCTTCCTGGCCTCCTGCCCTGCAGGGGTCATGTGTCCATACTCCAGCAGGCTGAGTGTCTGTATGGTTTCTCAACTGAAGCACAGCTTTGTACGTAACTGTCATTAACAGTAAGTACTTGTACAAGTGCTGCACTTGTGCTTGGCTCAACAAGGTTACTGTATTGTTTTTTTTTCCCAAGCTCCTGCTATGAAAGCAAGGGTTGCTCTTTGACCAAACAGTCTACTGATCAGCAGCATGTTCCTCCTGCTGATAGTCACAGCAGCTGCAGTTTACTTGGGTGCTCACTGAGCCAAAGCCATTGTCTCAGTGTTTTTGCTGCTCTGGGTCCACATCCCTGACCTTGCTGATACCCAAGATGACATTTCTGTTCTGTGCTGGATGCTGACCAAACATGATTTTGTTTTGATCATTCATGCCCCACATTTCTTCCCCAGTTGAGCAGCAGAAAGCGTTACTATCTTTGTGGCTTCTCTGCTGTGTCATTATTCCCTTTGCTTGAGGTTTGTCTACAGCCATTGTCCTGGCAGAACAAGGGGAAAAAAATGACCTAGCCTTGTACCCTGCAGCATGGCAGATTTGAGGCACTTAGTGAATGTATTTGCACAGCTGATCTTATAGTGATTTGGCTGCTAATTCTGACTTTAGGGGGGTTTGCTCATTCCTACTTTTCTGGTATAAAAAGCTTTGCATTAGTGTTAAGCTTGCCTTGAGAAAATAAAAAGGAAAATCTACTAACAAGATTAGGCTATACTCCAGTGTAATAGGTAGATTATTGATGTCTTGGATTACTGTTATCATCTAAGCAAACTCAAGTGTTTATTTTAGTGCAATGAATGGACTTCAAGGCCAGGCACTGTGTATGAATAGTTGAAAAAAGGATCTACATGAGCATGGACAACTACCAGACTGCATTTGTTGCACCACTGGGGAGGGTGCAGGGTGGCCAGTGCTGCTGCTTGGAAAAAGAGTATATGAAAACCTTTCCTTGGTAGTACTGTACATTTGCCTTCTAAACAGCATGTCTGAATACATACTCCTTAGCTTCTGGTAAAAGTAAGCAAGCCTTTTGAAAGATGGCCCTGTTCTGATGCTGTCAAATTGTGTCTTTATTGCTGTTGTATTCTTTTTTGTATTTAGCTAGATGCATGCCCTACCAGGAGAGGGCAGTTAGCAGTTCTAGAGTATTCAATAAGATAGTGTGTATGCTAGTAGCTGTGAGGAGAAAGCATGAAGATACCTTTGTCAATGGCACAAGTAGCAAGGATCTTTTTCTAGTGTAGCAAATGGGCCATTTGGATCTTTGTTGCTTCAAATCTTCATCACTGCAAGAGCTAGCTGTAGACTCATCCACTGTTACTGTTTTCCTCTGGTAAGAGGATTAGGATCAGTTAATCAGTGCAAGAACACGCATGGGGCTGGTACTATGGGAATCCAATAGGAGACCAACTTCAGGATAGGTAGGATCTTCAGGAGGAGGTACTTTAGTACCTAGATCTTACTTTGGCCTTTGGAAGGCTGACTCAGAATTAGACCGAGAGACTAGAAAAGCCTCTTCCCTTGGACAAGCAGTGACAAAGCATTTTTCAGAAGCAGCTGATATTTTTTCTGCTTCTATCAGTACCCTATGATGTCTAAAGAAAATGTTTGTAGGTTTTTGGGCTCCTTAGTTAATAATTGGGACAGTGAATAGGTTAGTTTCACCTTCAATATTAGAAATGAGTCTAAAACAATCCAGAAGGCTACTCTACAAAATTAATGCCAGAATAGCAGTCGATGCAAGCAGGGCTTAATGATGTATGCCTACTGGAATACACAATGGCTGAGTTTTCAAGTGTTTTCAATCATATCTAAATGATTCAGCAACAAACATTTGTGGAATATTTTTTGTACTTCATTGTGGCCAAGTCCTTTAAGGGTACTGAGGGAATATACTGATGCAAATAGGCACTAGATTCGTAGGTATCTTTGAAACATCTGACCTTTTAAAAATTCTTGGGTTTAACAAGAAAACCAGTGGAGACATACAAGAAAAAAAATTATCTTTTCCTCCATGTATCATAGTGGACAACAGAAAGTTGTACCACACTGTAAGCTTTTAAAGGGGCTTAGAGCCTTGACTGGTGACAGTATAGTTAAGAGTCTCAGTTGAGGGCTCCAAATTGTACAAGTAGAGATGTTTCAAAACTTGGGAAAAGAGCAGCAGAAAGCCTTGTACATGCAGAAGGGCCCCTGAAAAAAAGGAAGGAGCTAGTGACTACGTCATCTAGCAACTTCTGCCCTAAACATTACAAAGTAACCTCCCCCCCTTTCTTCATACAGTTTTAGAATGTGAATGTGATATATTATACCTAATGTAATGACACTTTTTCTTTATTTTGTAGATTCAACCAGTTATTGATGAAGTCTTTTCTTTTTCTGAAGTTCCAAAGGCCTTTCAGAAATTGGAAGGAGGACATGCACGTGGAAAAACAGTGATCAATGTAATTAGTAAAAAATAAAGTATTTCTAATCATCATTCTGCCCACAGTCAGTCCTTTACTGGTAAATTACACTTGAACACGTACTGGTACACAACAACTGTTTCTTCTTTAAAAGCTCACACAGGTTGCAGCATTTAAAAAAAAAAAAAAAAATCTTTTAGAAAAGGCTCTTTGGTTCCTTCGTGCTCTGCTTGTTAGTAACTGTTAATGTCCTGGAGGTATTTCTACATGTAAGCCATGTTAAGAATGTAGTTGTGACTTTTGCAGAACACCCCTCCCTCTTGGAATAAGAGGAACAGCCAGCAGCATTTTCAGTTTGTAGATCATGGAGCTTTTATTTTCCAGATGTTTTAGCTAAGTCCCGAAATTGTGAGGCACACTTTATCTAATTGTCCAAACGAAACTTCTGCTGTCCTGTTTTTCCTGGTCTTTCTCAGTTCTGTTCACCTTTATTAATACATATTATTACTCAGTCTAGTTCATTCTCAGAACCTGTAAACTTTCCCTGTATTAAGCAGTCACACTGCTACCTCAAGACTGGTACTTTAATCTTGATATGGCAAATTTCTCATGGTGAAACTAATCTGAGTAGAAGCATGGAACTATCCATCTGTAACTACCTGATAATTACTCTAACTGCCTATCTTCTGGCACAGATTCAGCTGACTACAGTGTTTATGCAGGTAGGCTGGACATGATTTTGTCAGTAATTAGGAGACCCTGTTTCTGCTATGGCCCCTGTCACTGTTGATGGGGGTGAAGTGCTTGAGGGTGTCTGCTGCTCTGTTTTTAAACTTACCATTTTGCAGAGGTGGGCTACAGAGTGACCTGCCCTGCAATTATGCAGGCAGATCAAAGGAAAGTGGTTACCTCTTAATTAGAGCTGCACATACACTGTGGTGCAGCTATGGTGGTACAAAAGCCATGTCATACAATGCTTCCACCAGGGGAAAGTAGCAGCCATGAGAATTGTGGCCCCATGTACAAATGCACTGAACACATGCTTTTACGGGAGAAGCATCCATTCCTCAGAGCCTGAAGCCATTCCACACCATGTATTCACTCCTCATTTGGTGTCACCGATGAATTATGGACAAAGAAGGATATAAGACAGAAGCAAAACTAACCAAAAAATGTCAGCTTTCTACCTTTAAAAATAATTTCAATTAAAAGTTACCTAACTTAAATAAATTTGTAAAATGCTATATTATATATAGGAAGAGCACATCAATATGACAAAGTACCACTGTTTGGAACCAATAACAACACATTTTCTATGAAGAACTAAAAGCAGCACAGTTCAGAGCAACAAAACTTCAGTACATCTGTACAAAAGGAGGAAAATTAGTAAGGCACTTCCTGTAGGGTGGTAACAATAAAAGCACCAGTATCCTTTGAGGCAATACAATAGTAATGAAAATGTTGATTTTAAACAGACTTAAAATGCAAGACAAAGGCCTGGATGCTCCTGGGAGCAGCTTGTAGTTAACACTGGTCTAAGCCAGAACAAAACACAGCAGCATAGTACAAGACTTTGTATTTTATCTTTTTACCAACATTATTAAGGAAAGCAAGGAAAACCAGATTAAGAGCAGGGCAACAGAAGAACCTTCTGCAGTTATCAGTCTTACTTGTCACAAGCTCTTTACCAAACCAGTAATGCTTACTATGAACAGGCACAGCCCTTGTGACTGGGCACGTATCCAGGCTTGGCTATGCCCCTTCCTAGAGCTGTCTGACACATCTGCTCAGCAGCAACTGGGAGCCAGCAGCCCACCTTGGATGTTGCTCTCCAACACGACCAGAAATACTGGGGAGTCTAGCTTTCTCTACAGTAAGCCCAGCAGGCAGTGGCTGAAAAACTGTGTAACTACAGAGCTTAGGTGCTGTGCAGTCATCTTTAATGGTACTTTCCCTAAGAATTCTTGTTTTTAATATGATTTTGGAGTTCAGGGAGAGTATACTTACTGGAACTGTTTCAAAAGGTAAAAACCTGACTCGGCAAAGAAGTAAAATACCTGTAACTCAAAAAGTTAGGCAGCTTAGAAAATGGGCGAGTTCTTCACATTCCGATGCATCATTTTGCCAGCTCTCTCTTTTTCTAACAAACACTTACTAATTTATATTGTCTCTACATGAGAAAATCTATAGTTTTTTTGTAATTTAGGACTTACTACGGTAGCATACTAACTATATGTGAAGCCACATGTTAAAAATTCTTTAGATGTGCTGTGCCCTAGCAGTCTTCAAACTTTCAGTAAATGTTTGTTCCAGTGAAACAAATATATTAATTTCCAGTAGTGAATATTTCTCTATACTACAGCCCGTAGGTCCAAGCTGCTATACCTACATACACATTGCACTCCTGTCCTTTACAAAATAAGCCTTAATTATTTTTTAGCCCTTCTCTCAGTTAGAAAAACCCCTCTTGAAAAATAATTTAAAGTTACGCTTATTGACTATTCTGGATTAACTACTCACTGACATAACTGTCACTCCTTGGAGTTTCTCCCACCTTTAGTTCTTCCACTCTACCCCGAGGCATACTACCATTCTGTCTCTCATATTGACTGAAAAAAAAAAAAAAAGGGTTGAGAAATACTCAAGCTTTTCTAGCGACAATAATCTTAGAGAGAGAGGTGAAACTATTCTGTTGCTTGTTCTTTTTAAAATTGCAAAGAAAAGACAAAGCTTTTGTTGTTGATCCCATATCCTTCACAGATGGCAGTGCCAATTCTAGTGTCTGGAACAGCGGCCAATTCAAACGTCATCTTTGCTTGTTTGAGTTTACACAACTAGTGGTTCCCAACGCTGCGTTAACTTTTCTTCGTTGACTGTGTTGACAACAACATGGTCACAGTCATACTGTGCGCCCCCTGTAAAGAAAGATTTCAAAGAGGGTAGATTATCTTTGAAATAAGAGACGTGTACTCTAGGGTTGAGGGCAATTCTAGTAAGCACTGGTGTAGACAGTTTCTCTTCTCCCCAAAGTACTGAAAAGACAAATGCCCTTTCATCACTGCCTGCTTTTGGAACTCATTTTGAAGCAAGGGAGGCTGCATGCTCCTCTCCACCCCTACAGTAATTCAGTACCTCAGCTTTGACAGTCCGGATGGGAAAGGAAGGAAACACTGCAGTACAGTCAGGTGTACCTCCTTCAACACTGTCACTTCCCAAAAGTCATGCTTGGCTGTTCAGTTTTCCCTCAACAGCTGTCAGTTGTCACTTTGCTCTAAGGATGATGTTTACACAATGAAATAAGTCCTGCTGCTAGCAGACAATGTGAGCATGACTACAGCAGGAACAAGGTCTGGTACTCATTTACTCTTCACCATTATAATCCTGTGTTTGGAGCAGCTGCCAGACACAGAATATCACCCAATGTTCAGCTGTTTCCACTGGAAAATAAAACCCTTTCTTAGAGGGGCTTAATTTACTCACATGATACATGTGGAAACATGTTCCCATAGAAGAGCACCAGTACTAACCCGACTTAAACTCTGAAGCAAACAAATGTATGACTACAACTGAAAGTCAGAACTGATGTTTTTCTCATATCCAGTACATATAGCAAAAGTGTAGGACACATGCATCTTGTATAGTACAACATGCCTACAATAGCAGGTAGTATTCCCACTGGAAGCAGCTATCCAAACCAACCTTTATATGGACCACCAGGACACTCCTGCAGACACCATCTTTTATTCTGCACCCCTATAGCCTCACCATCCCCAAATGAGCAAAAGACAAGCCTGGCAGCTGAAAGCTTATGATAAGTGTAGCAGGTGTGGACTCTAGCAGATCTCAGCAAGAAATATGCATGGGCAGGCACATTTAAGAGCAGCTCTTCTGTACAAAGGTAATGCCATCTCAAGCATCTTAGCTGTTCTCCACTTCAGGAATCTGGGGGAGGCTTCCTGGTGCCAGTGTCCCAAATCAAAAGGTCTCTGGGAAGGTTAACACCAACATGATTTGTCTCCTCAGGCAGTTACTAAAAAGCAGTGGAGATACACAGCAGAAATACTTGAAAAGTTCTTCAGAAAGAGAGGGGGGAAAAAAAAGGGAATACCAGCTAGAATACTCCCACGGGAAAGAAAACCTAACCAGCAGCTACAAAAAAAACCCCATTAGCTAAATAGCTCAGTTATCACTGCGAGTGCAAAAAGTACTTTTTAAGCAGTGTCTGATAGAATGTAAACATGTTATAAAGGAAGAGATGCGATTTTTTTCAGTGTACAAAGAGCCTGTTTACTTTGGTAGAGCAGTGGCCTGGACAAGGCTTTGTGCTGTGCCACGACATCCACAAGGTGGCATTGGTAACTTCACAGTTAACAAATGCATTCACCTCCTGAAGAATTCATTAATGCTCAATTTGTGGTCAAGAATGGATCAGCAGGATTGGCAGAAACAGGTAATGTTCCTACTAGGCTTTCTCAAATAAAAGCTGCATGTACTCTTTCACGTTTACCACACAGATTTACTTTTTTTTTAAACTAAGAGCACATCTATACTTTCAGCACCAGACTGAGGCATTCAGCATTGTGAGGTTCTGCAATTATAAATGCAGAATACATAATTGCTTTAAACATGATGAATTGAAGACAAGGCAGCGTAATAGTATTTCTTCTTGTTTGGTGCAACCCAGAACTGACTTTAGAAAAAGATATGCAGAGTTATCCTGACTCTCTTGAACTGGAGTCTTTTTGATGAGTTTATAACTAATCATCACTAGATTTTTATGGCAGTAAAGAAAATTTGTGACGATTTGTGCCAGTGTGTTATGGTCAGACATTAGATAACCCTTTTCTCACAGTTCTCATAACCCTGTCCTTTTTAGTTCTGAAGTGCTGACTGCTAACTCTGGTATTCTTCTTTTCCTTCTTTCCTCCTCCCTCCCTCTCTTCGTTTTTTCTTTTTGTAATGGCTGTAATTAATGTCACAGCATCAAGGCAAAATTAATTTTAAAACAGCTAAAAAGATAAACAGCTATAGAAAATGATTATTCCCCCCACCTGAAAAAGCAGAGTTATGTAAGAACATCTAGAACATGGGGCCTACAAGAAAGCTAGTGAGGAACTTTTTACAAGGGCATGTAGTGATAGGACAAGGAGGAATGGATTTAAACTGACAGAGGAGAGATTTAGATTAGATATAAGGAAAAAATTCTTCACTAGGAGGTGGTGAGACACTGGAATAGGTTGCCCAGAGAAGTTGTGGCTGCCCCATCCCCGGAAGTATTCAAGGCCAGGTTGGACGGGGCTTTGAGCAACCTGGTCTAGTGGAAAGTGTCCCTGCCCATGCAGGTGGTTGGCACTAGATGATCTTTACAGTCCCTTCCAACCCAAACCATTCTATGATTCTTTGATCTGATTATACTAAATCTGCTAATCATTCAGTTTGTTGCTTTTTCAGATTTTCTGTGAAACTATGAAAACAAAGTTTGGAAACAGTATCTATGTGAATCAAATTGCTGCAAGAAAAGGGACTATAAAAAGGACATCAAGTACGCACAGACCTTAGGCTGCTATGGCAGAATCTCATGGTCGCAATAAAGGTGTAGTCATTAATAATCAAATGAAAAAACTTTTTTCACCTAATCACATCAGTGTACAAACCTGCCTTTGCTTTCCTAATATCCTTTGGCTATTGCACCTACTATATAAGAAAATTTGCTCTATACAAATTAAAGTTAATGAGAAGTTAGGTTTTTCTTGCTTCAGCATTTTCAATAATTATATTCGTATCACCCAGTACACATAAAATTAACTGAGGATATCTACAGTGAGTGGACACTGGGAATACAAGATAAGCAAGTACTGTGAGTTACTAAACTCTATGTAGGAAAAATGAAATGAAGTCCTAAGGCCTGTCTAATTCAGGAGGTCAGACGAGCTAATCGGGTCTTCTTTTGATTCTAGATTAAAGTAACTTTAACACCATCCTTAATTTATAGGCATGTTTAAGTGCCTATCCCACTGTAAATACCATGTAATTAAGACACAATGTAATGAGATAACACATTTGCTTACCTTTGATATCTAAAACCAGTTTGGGTTTCATCTTGCTATAAATCCTGCCATCGGGACTAATATGCCAATATTGTTTGTCTTCATTCCGCTCAAATGACAGACCAAGTTTAGAGCCAGGAGTTATAAGATTTCCAACAATTGTCAAGCAGCAATCCTCTGCCATCTGTATCATCAGACAGGCAACAGCAATTATTCTAAACAGCCTTACTTCTAGTATTCACTGTTTTTTAATCAGATAGATGTCAACAGGCAAGAACAGAATCTAGGAACTACTTTCCCTAAAGGAATGTATTTTTTCCCCAAACTCAAGACTACTTATTTTTCTTTTGTTCCTATTAGGCTGACACTCTTCACAACATAAGAACATTAAAATAACCATGCTGAAGTTACAATTAGCAGCTGCCTCTAGCAGTGGCCAATAACAGATGTTATGGAAGATTACATTCACTCTGCTCTTGTATGCAGTACATTCCTGGTAATCTCTCCCAGCCTACAGCAATTTCCAGCCCAGAGACTTTTCCATGCAGAGCTGGTATCTTTAATACTCAGACAGTTTCTGTCCCATACATGAATTTGTTAGTCACTACCCACAGAGATCAATGTAAGTCTTTTAAATGAACACCCTTCTGTATCACAACCCTTCTGTAGCAAGCAGTTCCGTATCTTCACTACTATTTAAAAAAACCCAACAACCGATAGGCAACTACAAGTTTTATTTGATGCTCTCCTCACTCGCCTTCTTCTACTCCCCTTTCCCTCCCTTACTTTAAGGGATGTCTTGTCCATGCTATGTTTGCAAGACTTCAATCATATCATCCCTCAAACTGCTTCCTTTGTAGCCTAACACGTCCTAACTATTTTGTCTCTTCCTTGCACAGAAATCCTCCATCTCCTCTGCGCATTCTTTTTTTGTTCTTTAATGATTTCTAGTTCTGGAATAACCTTTTGAGATAAAGGACATAACTGCATGGTATGCATATCACAAGAATATTTTCTTCTTTGTTCAATATTCTTTTCCTATTTCCATTTGTATTACTTGATTTCAGAACTCCACAAATGTCTTTATGATTAAAAAAAGAACTGGCAAAAATCAAGTTTATCTGAAAAGAATATTAAGGCTATATTAGTAGTAAATTACAGTTAATTATTCTAAGTGAACAGTGATTTTTCAGTAGATCACCCTAAGCTGCATTGTATCTTCTGAATGGACTTCAGTGGCAGATTAAACAAACACCCATCTGCCATTGTTGATATGGCCCCAAATTATTAAATAGTCAGTTTTGAAAAAGTAGCACTTCTTACTATCATAACCTAGAATTGAAGTAAGTTGATTTAGTTCTGTGATTCAGAAATTCTCATCTGTATCTAAAGGTGTTCTCTAGTGGGACTTGAAGACTCAAAGCTTACACATTAGGTAATTACACAAGGGCCACTGCTTCACCCATCTCCAAGAAACTTATGAAAAGTGAGGAAACCTGATTTCATACCTGCTATTCATAATTTTTTCCGACAAAATGGGCAGAATAACTTCCATATCGTGCTTACTGGTTGTGCCACCTACCTAAAACAGCCCATCCTTGAAAACCTCAGGCATACCTCAAGTACCGTGTACTCAGTCAGATGACCTAAGCTTACAAGACGAAAGGCACAAGTTCTTCCAGTGACCTGTGTCTGTCTACATGTATGTACCTACCCATCCATGAGCTTAATTTTAAAATGTTGTGAAAAACGTTTTTTTGCATAAAATACATTTGCTGCCATCCACCAGAAAAATGGTAGAGCTCTGTAAAAGTTCAGTTATTTAAGATCAATGTTGCCAGCTGCACTCCACACTAAGCTACCTAGTTGCTATACAGCATGAGCTGTGTATTTTCGGTGCACAGAAGAACTGCTCTGTGTGAGACAGGGACAAAACCCAAGAGCATGGTTTATCCAAAGCCATGTAATACCACACTGTCTTGATACAAACACTTTCAGTGAAATGTTTGAGAGGCACTGTCAAGACAGAAGTCTTTTGTATGCGATATTAAAGCTTTTAGCTTACTTTGCATCATTTCACTCTCTACATAAATCCCTTTTACTACTGCTTGTGCCCTGTAAACATGTCCAAACAATTCCTTAGCTTATTAACAGTAAGATTCTTCCCTCCAGGATAGATGACACAGTTATAAATGGCTCCTTTGAAGTTAAACAATCCTATAGAAAAAGTTCACATGATTCTTTGCAGTCAAGCTGTTTAAGAGTATTAAAGTAACTTAATTTTCTTTGGCTGGCATCCCTACCTAAGACTGTTCATGTTTAGACATTATGAACTGCACATACCTCTGCTCACCTCAATGACAATTCACACATGATTAGTTTTATGGACTGTGAGAAAAGTAGGACTTCATTTGGAAACTTGTACAGAGGAATGGAAAGCAATGAATTTGACAAATACAGGGATAACCGGACACAAACCCCTCCCCCCCAAACCCAGAAGAATAGTATTGCATCTTTAAGCAGAAGAGGATAAAACCTACATTACACTAATAAACCTACCACAAGCTATGCATAGTTCAAAATATTATCAATAAGGGTCTGCATTTTAAAGGGTCTCCCCTGCTCATACACTTTTGTGATATTTTCACTGTGAGAAAGCGGGCAGAAACGTGAAAGGAGCTCATGGAAAGCTAGACAATGATCTTCTGGTATTGATGAGGCTGGTACTTATGATGCTACTATTCTTCAGCGGAAAAGTACATTGTAACTAAAATCTCTCAAAATTTCACTTACATCAAAAAAGGTATCATACAACTAGTTTTTATCACCTGACACAGCCAGAGTTCAATTTAAAAAAAAAGCCCAACCAAACAAAACAAAACCAACCCTTTACAAAAAGATTATGTTACAGCTGAAACAGAAATACAATAAATTAAGATGATAAAATAGGAACTGAATCCAGAAACCCTTACTGGAAAAGAGGAAGAGAAAATTCAGTCTGAACTTGAACCTTACCTGGCACCTTATGAATCCATCCTGATAAACCCAGATTTGATCATCTGAGTCTGTATCTTCTGCAACCTGTATTCTGAGAAGATTCAGATTGTCTAAATTTCCATCAGTTGACATGAATTTTCCTGTTTCTTTGTTTCGAAGCCTGAAGTACACACGTTTCTGCAGAAAACAACAGAACTCTTCAACCACTGTTTCAGTGCAAAACACATCCTTCTCTGGTTAACTTCAGAACAATTATTGTTCGGTGAACCCCACATGTCCCTCCTCCTTTTAGAAACCTTAACTTTTCTATTCTAGAATTTAATTCCAAAGTCCACAGGTGTCTAGAATAAGCCAAGCTTTGAGAACCTGTAATTCTGCATGGAGAGTTTTAGGCCTTCCTATGCACCAAGATCAGCATGCAGTGGAAAGCTAAGAATTTTTAATTCAGAGCAGCACTAACTGCTCTCTGCTAACTTCTTGTATTGATGCTTTTAGTTTTCATTAAGGGTGCACTTGTGCAATGCTGCTTATTTCACTGGCAGCAAGTATTACACTGCGTTCATGCTGCGTCTTGTTACACATTAACATTTCTGTTTAGACAAGCTCTCAGCCAGGGCAGCCAAAATGCATTATTCCTAACCCTGCTTAAGGCTATACAAAGACAACACTGACAGCAAGCAAATACATTTGGTTACAGGTACAAGTAATCTGTGAATGAGAAAAAGTTGTTTCCTCAATAAAATACAGCTCGGCAAGAACCTCAAATGCTAAAGCTTACAGGATTGCTGCAGCACAGGACCAAATCACATGGTCCTCACTTAGAGAACAAAATGAAAAGGATGCCACAAGAACAAGTTTTGCATTAGATTTGCAAATTATTCTGCCAAGTAACAAGCAGAGAAGGGCCCTCCTCCCTAAATCAACACAAAAATCACTACTAATTAAGGTATCCAATTTTGTTGACCGATTTTCTTGTTGTTCCAAAAATAATGCAGATAAAGCCAGTAGCAAGTCTGGGTGCTACTTATAAACCAAAGTAATTTATATCTAGTAGTTATAGTCATTATTTGTTAAAATAATTTAGCCAATCCTTACATGCTGTCTTCCATACTTTGGTTTAAAGTACGCTTAATGAACAGTTAAAGTAGCAGAATTGCAGAATTGAAAAGCCATGCAGCATAATCAAACAGCTTTTATTACAAGCAAAACTGTAGAGCAATTTCTTTACACAACTGCTATTGCTGAATCTTGTAACACGCATCAAGACTGTAACACTGCTTTCAGCTGTATAATATTCCCCTAACCCCATTACAAAATATAAATTAGTATTTGACAATCTCAGAGCCTACTCACCTGCAGTAAAGGTCTCAGAGAACCTATCTGACAATAGCCACTCACTTTATACCAATCTGGAATTTCATTTGGTGATAACAACATCTGACGCCCCCTGTAATTACTGTGCTCATAAATTATCCATCTATAAGGCAAAAAAAAAAAAAAAAAATAAAAATACAGAATGCTTTTACAGCTAAATCCTGCCTTGAAATCAATAAATGGGTTTATAGAAATCTGTCCCACAAAGTAGTAGTGTTCAGCTTTGGAAAGCCAATGACCTTTTTAATAGGTCTTCAAAAATAATAAAATCATGTCCTCGTTTAAATCAACTGCATTAAGATGAGTACACTGGAGTCCACATTTTACAGTCCTGTTATTTAAAAAATACAAGCTGAACAAAACAAGGCTTTTTCTTGCCTAAAAGGGGGAACCCAACTTTTAAATATCACCTATTTTCAGGAGGTACTGTGACTCCTCAAGGAACATGTATGTATATGCTACACATGCTGTATATGCTATATTGCTGCATGTGCAGAACCAGTAGTTGTGCGTGTCTTAATTTGGACAGGCCTGACCCACATGGGAAAGAGCTATTAGGGATGCAGACTGCAACAAGCAAATACTGTAACTGCAACAGGGTGAAATTCTCTAGGGCATTCTGATAAGAGGTTTTATTTCAGAACACCTTTCTTCTTTCCAAATATTGTAGGGGAGGGGACATGAGACAGACAAAGAAAAAAGCATATAGAAAAATTTTTTTAGCATTTCCTAGCTAAACACAAACTCATCCAACCATGGTTACAATCACACTGAGAGCAACCTGTCAGAACCTGACTTCTGCTTCTCTACTATTGGCACAGGCAGTGAATTACAACTAGACTTTGAAACAGGCTGCAATACAGTGCAATATGTTGAGTTTTCTCACACTGATTTGCTGGGACTGTCCAATAGCTGTATGTCCATATCCAGAACACACACCTTAATATTGGTGCTTTTTCACAGCCTAATACACGTCTATCCTCTGGTGTGAAATTAGAAGATTTAGAAACAAATGTCTCTTAGCAAAGGAAGAGAAGACGAAAATCCCCTCAATAAGGGAGGCACCAGGGGCAAGCACACTCTAAAACATGTATTTTGACACGTTTCAGCATCTGACACTGCTATAATGAAATCAGAATTTTCTTATCATTCCAGTGACCAACCAGAAAAATCAACATGTCACTGGACAGAAAACATACACAATTCATGACTCCATTACCTGGAATAGTGATAACTGTGTTCTTGGCAAAGAAGTCACGATGTTTGACCTCATGTTATTTCATGTTATTAGAAGTGAGAAACAACTATATTGTGGTTATGGTGAAAGATATGAAATCTCAGTAGACTTGAGAGTACTGAGCAGGTGCCTTTTCCTATGACCCTTGTGTTTCAAACTTCAGTTCAGTGTGCTAAAGAAACCCTTCAACCAGCTTATCCAGATGGGGAAAACGATTTTTCTACGGATCTGGTACTAGCTATCCACTTGAGGGCAGCCTTAAGCTATCCGCAGAGTCTCTCTAGCACACACCTTGAAATTTATCTCTTCAGAAGAGCACATTTAAATGCAAAGCAACAGTAACATGGATTTATCATTTAAAAAAAAAAAACAACCAACTAACCACACAAAAAACCCCAAAAAACAAAAAACCCCCAAAACAAAAGTCACATTCTTCAAGTTAGAAAAAAACTAAATAAAACAACTGTTGCAGGTTATCTTGGAGCTAGAGGTTACCAGGAAAAAACATGAAAAGAGAAATTTAACAGCTCTGTTGGAACACTCAAAGAAGACAGCACAGTAATTTTCAAAATGCTTCCAGACAGTTTTTAAACTTCATCACAGCCTACTTTTTTTACGTGATCTTCAAAAGTAAGTTTAGAGAACACAACTGCTTAAAAACAGCTAACAAATTTAACTGCTCGATTGACAACAGAGGCTGACCCAGGTTCTGAATTAAAAGGGATTACTACTAGTGCCAAAAGGGGCCAGATCATGATCTGATTGTACCACTGTGTCCATAACATTGATGTAAAAGGATGAATGTGAAGACATACTAAAATACTTTGAATTTATGACACAGATCAGAGGGAATTTTATTTTTTTTTTGTTATGATTGAGACCTAAACCAGGAGCACAGAAGTTGGCTTTAAGGATGCTGTGCAAGCTGGCTTTTACAATACAGCATAAGAGAAGTCACCAGCTTCCTTGTGAGCTTTATTTAAATTCATTTCAACTTCTAGCACAGCACACCAGTCGGTGATAACACGTTCTTGAAATGGGATGCGAGAAAGTTCTTTAAGAAGACACTGCATTAAAGCAGTCCACACATTATGATACTCAAATTTTATACTCCTTGGTTTGTAACACCTTTAACTTTTCAGTTGAGTAAATACATCATTCCAAAGAATCAGAAAGTGATTTTAAACTTACATGCCGCCAAGGACTTGAACTGAAGCTACTCGAGGATTGTATCCCAGAAACTGGAGATTTAAGATTTCTGTACTGAATTTGATTTTCTTTCCTTGGAAACCCACCTTTTCAAAAAGAGCTATGCATGGCTCAGATAACTCCTGCAAAAGTAAGATAAGCACTTTTATAAGATGTTAGAATTGCAGATGGTGACTGTGAGTACCACTACTCCACACAGCCCTTTTATTTCAGAGGCTTCTTCTTGACTGTCTAAAGTCAAAGACCTTATGTATGTTTTTGCTCTGCACAGGTTACTTACAAGAAATAAAAAGAAGTAACAAAAAGCCCTTACACAGAACACACAAGCGATCTCCTTACATGGAACATAAAACTTCCTTAAGGCACACATAAATTTCTCTGGTTTTGATTCTGCATAGTATCCTAAGTATGTTTTAAAATATATTTTCATTAATGCCCTATCCCTCTTCCATTGCACTAAAGCCTAGTCACTGAAGCAATTTTCATCTTCAGTCCTGAACATACAGTCAAATAATATTGATTTCTACAGCTTCAGATGATGACAGCCTTATCAGCACTGCTTATGACTTACTGCTCTCATTTTTAACTCTTATAGCTGGTTATGGCAATATTAATCTCTGATAAGACAAAAGCTTCAAGATTCACACTTCCAAGGTTAAATTCATGACAAGCAAAAACTGTAACATCTGAATCCTCCAAAGATGATTTTTCTCCCTCACTGTCCAAATGTTTCTGACGTCAAAGGGATTCTGCCCACGTAAAGCTTCCTGCGTTGCTGAATCCATCTTAAATGTCTTCTGGATAACAAACCTTGGACTCTTTTTTGTGTAGCAAGGTTATCTGTAGTGGACTGGAAATAACCTCTCACAATTAAGGCCTTTCTCTGGAAGCTGAAAGGCAAGAGTCTGAAATCCCTTGGGACAAAGTCAATTAAGCCTGAGGGTCCTGGCGTTAGAGTTTATGCTCATAGATAGAAATGACCCTGCCACTCCCTTTCTTGCAAGTGTTCCAGCAATGACTGCGTAAAACAACCATCATAGCCAGGATTGCTCCTTCCTGCTTGAATGTGTTCGGAATACTTGAAACACACCAACTGGATCAGGAACGCCCGACATGATGCAAAGTCTCGACAGACTCCTATCTGGCCCCAGGCATGGAAATAGGCCCTCCAAGGCAGAGGTGGCTCTGTACACGCATGGCAGCAGATAACCATGCTTCCATGTGACTTTGTTAGGCAAGACCTCATGTCAACCTATTTCTAGACAGTGCTTAAATTTCCCTTTAATCTTCCTTTAGATGCTTAAAGGCCCAAATGACAACGTTGCATGAGCAACAGCATTAGCTCTGCCACAGTCCAGGTTATTGCACAGCAGCTGAGCTACGCTTCTTGATCACACACACGCTGCTAGGCTGCAGGAGATGCCAGGAGAGGCTTTTCAGCTTACTCCAAAAAAATCAGAGTACACTCATCCCCACCATGAAAGGTAAACACCAGTTAGACCATCACGCGTCATCATGGGTCAAAAGCCCAACAGGAACAGTTACACCATGATGATGTTCTGGTATCTACCCCTCAGCCCTTTTACTGACCTGCACCTGTGCTCCAAGACATGGAACTAACTGGTCAGGCAGTAGCCCGTGAGCCATGTGCAATGCTTGAGAAATAATCTACTTACAAAGAAAACACACAGAGAGCAAAGGAAATCCTCCAATTTTCTGCCACACCTTCCACTCTGGGCATTGTTTAGATTCAGCAGCAACACTGTTACATAAAACGTTACGCACTGAAACAAGTGCAACATCTGCTCACAAGTTTTCTTTCAGTACTTCCCATGTACTATACTGTGAGAATCTGGTGCTCCTGTATATGTACACTTAGTTATTTCACAGAGCTGCTCATTAAAGAAGAAGTATTTTCAGCATGAATGTTCAAGCATAAACCACATTCACAGTTGTTTTTACAGTCTGTTCAGGAAAATGAACATGTAGCAAATTCAAGAAGGAAAAATGCTATTCTCTATCTGCAGCACAATCATGTGAACTATGCAAAGCAAGCGCAAACATGCAAAGATATGGTGGTATAAAAACACAAAAACCTTGAACTTATTAATAAAAGCCCTTTTAGCTTTTGCTTCCAAGTTCACTGAATATCCCTTTCATTTTCTTTTTTCATGGTCCCTTCGAAATCAATCCCTGAAAGAGGGAGTTAAACTAGATTAGTATAGTAATGCTAAAATACTAATATTTAGTATTTTAGACATACTAAAATAGCAAAGGTGCTTCTTGTACAGAAATGTCACAGAAAAAACATGAGGAAAATTATGGGAGCAGCAGATGGTGGGGAGGAATTAAAATCTGCACTGTCAAAACCAGTCCCAGAGTAAATCTGACAGGTGACACCACTATCTAACAAGTTTCAAGCTTTTGTAAAATCATAAATCATTTCCACCTAACTTCTTATTCTCTGTATTCTGGTTTGCTAATAAACTGCTGAGCAAAGCAACTCATTTTCCTCTTCTTTGCAGGCAGGGAGCCTCTGAAGAAGGAAGCAGCAACATGTGACTGGCAAACAGATGCACCTCTGTGCTACTGTCTGAAGTGCAATAAATTGTAAGGCTAGAACAAGTTTCAGAAATTATAAGAACTTTAAGAGGCACAAAACTGATATTTGGCTGGTTTAACACAACAGTCTATGTCACAAATAACGCATCTTCCAAAAGTAAGTTAATCATTCCAGCTAGAAAAAAGCATTTTTAGACCCAAGAACTAGACACTGACATGTACTGAAGAGCCTATTTTAGTTCATGGTGATCATCCACCAAAGTTGACTAGAAACACTTCTATTGGTTTTAACAGGACTTGTCTACTGGATAGCCAGTTTTCAGAAGTCAGACATACTTGCTGCTGATGTTTGTTTACACTGTACATCAAAATGCTTCAGACACATGAAAGAGGATGACACATTTTAGTTCTCCTTTGTCAACTGCTACATCACTGACGAGTTACCAAAATTACAGTGGAGTGCAGTGAAGTTGCCAAATTCAAAGAAGAGAGTCAATAGTGTACTCCTCCTTTTTTAAATGAGTACCATCTCTTCTTATTGCCATAAGTTACTGGATTCTTGACCCCATTTTGCTAGGAATTACTTTCATCTTAAAAGATACTTGAAGATTCCATCAGAACCAATCATAATGATTGTTTATAGGCTTGAGCAAACTCATTCCTTGCCATTGATGAGTTACAAAACATGTAAATGTTGTTTAGTTTGTATCCACCACACGTAACACCACTCTCTGATTTTGTCAAATGGCATCAGGTGTTGCTTCACTTTATCTAGAAGGGTACATTATTTCACGATTAACTCAAACTGCATTTCCCTGATTATAGCAATAATGTTTTATAATTACATGTATTTCATGCAAAGTTGCTTAGTTAAGTCTGCTTTTTTAATAGGCGTAAAAAACAAGGTCTGCAGTACACAGATTTCTTCGCACTGTCCTACTGACATTTCTCAACCCACTCTAAGTGGTCTCTCCTATTGGGAAATTAAGTGCCTATCTGACACATCCTTGACTCTTTTTACCAAGAATCCCAGGCAGCTGCTTTTGGGATGTCCCCTCCTTCAAAAAAACTGCACAGAGGTCAAAAAAAAAAACCAAAAAAACCTTGACTGCATTTAAATGCCACTACATATAAAAAATAAAAAAATAAGAATACTCCTGTTGTCAGTGTGTCCCTCACATTTTTACCGTTGAAAAAAATGGGGAGGTCAGAGTCATCAGTGTACCAATCTTTACAATATTTTTAATAGCTTTACTTACAATGTTTATAATCTGTAAAGATTTTAGAACTGCTTGGGGTGAACAACCCATTGCCGTTAGATCAGGATAGATTCCTTCTTCTAACACATACTGGTTACCAGAGAACTCTTCCTGGTCATATACAATGCAGCTGTAGAAAGAAGGAGAAAAAAATGGCCTCTTAAGAATTCTGTGCAAGTTAAAACGATGCTAGTATTTCTCAGTCTTTAGCAAGAGTTACTGACAGAAAGATTATTTACAATGTTTTGTCCTGACAAGCTGAAGACTGATGTGTAAACTGCAAAGCATTTTTCTCTGTAAGTCCCCATATGTGAAACCACTTCAGGTGTTAGAAAGCTGGCTGCTTTTTTAAAACTTCTGCCATTTTATGGATTTTGCAATATTCATTCAACATAACTTACCTGCCATCTAGTATTTTTGAAGACTTCACAGCAAATGAATCAATACATCTTGTATTTTTTTCAAGTATTTGGCAGTTACCCTTGAATTCAGGCTCTGAAAATAACTGGACCTTTAAAAAGTTATAAACATATTTTAAAACAATTAATTATTCAATCTTCAGTAACACACCTCTACCATTACTTTTACAATTAGATTAAAACCTAGTTAAATCACTGAGAGTTCCTCAGCTCCATGTATTTTTTGTTACCTCTTCAGTGTTGCAATCCTTGTTCAAGACAGCAAGGCAACAATACCAAAAGTTACTTCTGGCTGTGTATCACTCAGTAACATACAAAGTAATTGAAATAACACTAATAAAGATAGTTTCCTGGACTATCTGATGGGGAAGATTTTTAAATTCCCACAGAATGGCCAGAACAGGCACATCTTTATTAAAGGGCCATAAACAATTTTGGTTTATGTTATTAATCCATTTAACCTCCAAAATACATACTCTTCCCACTAAATGAAAACTGTCTGTCTCTCAACATAAATGGGGCATAATCTTGGCAAAGCACTTGAACAGCACGCCAAGAGGCATGGTAAATATTCCCAGGGTAGATGGGCTTTATGTGCCTGTTATGGCTATACAGTCACGTCAGTCATTCTTTCTCTGCTCGGGGGAGAAGAGAAGATACGTCACCCAGAGTCTTTTGTCCTTGTTAAAAAAGAAAAAAAAAATTCTAAGCAGCAAACCTGCTAATTTAGTTAGAGGATAATTAACCCTGATCACACAGAAGTCATTCATATTATCACATGCCAACCAGCTTTATTCACCCTTAACAGAGATACGAGTGTGGGCATGCACAGCGTTCTCCAAAGAGGAACATGCTGACAAGAGATGCAGTCTGTTGGCTGCAAGCCATTACTTCTTTGTTTCCTTAGGATAAAGTCTTAATAGACACATAATACACAGATGCAAATAATTTTTCATGCACATAGCTGAACATAAGCAGCCTTGAGATTTTTATTCCCTGTAGTTTATACATTATCACTATGCAGGAGATTTCAGTGAGGCATGCTACTAATCAAGAATTCAAAATGGAACAGATAAGACTTTTCTCCCTAGTTCTTAATCCCATGAAATACTCACTATTTTGACAGAACTGAAAATAAAAGCACCTTTGTGCAGGGACAAACATGAAAAGGTTCAGAATTATCAAAATATGAAAAAAGATGTCCATTAGCCTCACTGTCAAAAATATGTATTAGTACTTGCACATAGGACACGGTCCAACATAAAAATATGTTAACTCACTGAACAGACAAATTCTCCCTGTCACTTCCTTCTCTTACCTATTGACAAAGATGGCATTAACTTTTAAGTGTAACTCAGCAGTATTTAAGAGTGAACAAGATTCCCGTATAGTGCAACCACCATTAGCAGAACTGTTAATCAAAGAACTAGATCCAAAAGGGTTTAAAAGTCACAACAGTACCACAAACAACATCTAACTTACAGAGTCCTTGCCTCAGCAACTACATGCATCTGCATAGACAGCTGAGAGCTCCAGCCCCTCAAAACCATCACTAATATACCAAAACAGCTTACTTGCTGACCCAAAACATAGCCTGTGCCCTTAGGAAGTTCTGATGGCAGCTGTGTATTAAATCCCATCTTCCTTGGGCCTTAATGTGCCTTACTTCAGAAGTTTGGAAAGCTGCCTGCCTTCACCTGCAGTTCTTACTTTGTTTGACTAGTCAACCATCTATGCAAATAGCTGGGTGTTACACTAGACATTTCTTTATGTATGTTACAGACCTACACAGTACATTTCATGACCTTGAAGAAGTATCATACCTTGACTTTACCCCTTTCACTTCCAGCAATATCCTGCAGATGTTTGGAGTAGGAAAAGAAAAAAAAAAATTTTAAACAGTAATAAAATAACGAACATACAAAAGTTTACTATTATTGTTTAAAGAATGTAAATAAACTGAATTTGATGGAGGAAGTATAGCTCCAAACACTTCAGAGAAACTTGCAAAACAAGTATAAAATGAATTCCTTACCATAATGATGGGTTGAACTGAAGATATCTTGCAATTCTTTCCCCCCCATGCCTCAGTGCTGGGATATAGCCCTTTAGCCAGTATATACTGCTCCCCTGTGAACTCAGGATTCTCATAAGCCACCCACCTAAGAGAGACAGAAGAGGGTGATGGGTAGAAGTCACAGTACTTCCCCAAAATACAGGGGTGTATATTCATTATTGTCTTAATGTATGAACAAATAAAACAATTCTCCCCTCAAGTGCCAACTGTGATTTTATTAAAACCCTAAACGAACAAGTGTATGATACTCCAAAACCCATGCAAATTTCACTTCTTTATACCCTATGTCAATATGAATCTGAGTGAATTAGCTAAAAGCAGACCACAAATTCAAATACACCATCTGCCAGATTTCCTAAAAGCGGGCTCCCATAAGAATATTCTGAGATGTTTCACAATTCTGTTATTTTAGCTGGCTCAAGATCTTCTCTAGAAAAACAGAATACAATTTTTCAGATAAAACTAATTTTCAGAGTCATCTGTGCAGTAAAGATAGGAATACTGATTTTTAATGTTGCCAGTTCAGCTGTGTTCAAGCAAACATCCATCTCAACAGAGAGCTGAGCTGCAACAGGCATGTATGCTAATGAGAGCAGGCAGTTCCCTGCCAGGAGTCACAGATAACAGGCAGGAAGAACATCCCTGAAAGTTAAGCATTAAATCCATCACAAATTTGACCAAATTAATGTATTTGAATTCGAAGCTATTATTATAACTAGGCAGTCACATCTCATGCCTGACACAGGCCACTCGGAATTCTGCATCAAGTCCATAACTTCTGTCCCAGTTAGAATACACCTTTTTGAAAGACACTGAACTTTTGAGATACACATGTGAAATACTGGAAAAACAACCAAATCACTATGTATCTCTCTCCAATGGTCAGTTATCCCTGCAGTGTTTTGTTTCTAGCCTCGAGTATCTGCTATCAGGTAGTCTTGCTATTCATATATTCAATAAACCTTCTATTACAGCATTCTTCTAACCCTGGCTCCATCCTGAAGTCCCAGAGGAAGCATTCCCACATCGGCACTATCTTTGGTTTTGTGATAACCTGCATAACTTCTGTCTGTTGCCTTTCACCACTAGACTTTTCAAACTTTCCCATAATTATATTCTGGCTCTTTTTTAAACTTATCCTTTTCTCTGTTTGTTTGTTTCTTTTTGAGTATCAGTATTAGAACTGGCCACAGTAACAGCCGAGTTTCATTCATGTGTATGCAGGCATCAGGACATCTTGCTGGTTCCTGGTTCTACACTATAATCTTCTACTCGTAGTCATCCCACTTTCAGTTTTAGCCAAAGCATTGCATAATAAGCGTATGCTATGTTATGCCAAAACCCACTTTCAATGCAGTCTTCTTACAGAGTTTCAACACTAACAAAAAAAATTGGATCATAAAGCAGTAAAATGATATGGAACCTGTAATTTGCAGTGGAGGATAACCCTCACCATCTAAATTCACCAAAAAATGATCTACATGTGTCAAGCAACTGGATTTTATTAAGCTGCAGTTTTTTCTACAAGTACACATACAAAAAGTATCAATTCAAATTGAAATAAAGCTGCATCAACATGTATGTGCTAAGAGTATGAAGTTCGTATTAGTTGCCCATGGCAAAAACTCATACAGTGATTCACTTTTATCACTATTCACATCTCTTGGTTTGCCTCAGATACAATCAATTATTCTAACTTGTTATGCACTAATTACTTAAGACATATTTCAAGGCACATTTCAAAATCTCCTCATAGTAATTAATCAAAGAGACATCGGTATGCACAATAAATTGAGCAGACAGGTCAAATGTCTCAGGTGTGTCTATACCTGTACGCCACATATACCAAAAGCTGTGAAAATGAAGTTTCCTTCGCCAGCTTCTTCAGCAGATGTTCATTAGAACTGTCAATGCGCAAATGCCAACGTACAACTACAGTGCATGACAGTTAAACCTGATTGACATCTACGTAAACAAGTGTTTCTGATAGTAAGTGAATGACAAAACATTCCAGGTGCCTCCTAAGAATCTCTTAATTGCAGTTAATTCCATTTCCCCCATCTAAAAAGAAACCTGAATACAGAAGTAATCAAGGTATCTCACTCGCACATGAGATCTAAATAAGCAAGTCAGCCCATGCAGTTTCTTGTGCCAAGGCTTATTGGTGAAAATACTTGTGCTTTTCTACTTTATTCAGAAGCCCACACAAGCTGCTGAGAGTAGTAACGACAACATCAAGGACAGGCAGCTGAATTCAGTAGCAGCTAAACCTGTCAAACGTCAAGTGCTCCTAGGAATGAGCACTGCCTTAATCCAACTTCTGACTTAACAGAAAGGCCTGGAGAGCAAGACATGACCTCCGTATCTGAGCAAAAGAGTCACATCCCAGCTGCCAGGCATCACAAAAACTACAGTACTGCTCTGCAGCATGGCAACAACAACCCTGCCCTACAGAGAATAAGTTCTGCTAGCACAGAAGGTTTTGTAAACCCCTAGCCCTAAAAATGGTCTTAGCCTGAGACACAGCCTCATTCCATGCTGCTGGCAGGGTGATGCTGGAGACCTTCACTTCTCTACAACATCCATGCCCCTGGAACCAAAGATGTAGAGAAAAGCATCATTTATGTATTCTTGGCACTAGTACACACACAGTGTCTTTCCCCTAAACCTTCCACACATAATGTCTAGGAAGCATGCGTCCAAAGAGGGTCTAGAAGAACAGCCAAGAAGAGAACACAGACAGCTTGCCAAAAAAGAAATCAGCTTTGCTCATGGTTAGGCCAGGATTCATTTTACCTAACTTCATCTTTTAAAACACTACCCATTTCTCATCACATATGTTCTTTCTAACATCAGCTGCAAGGGGTAATCCCCCTTTTTGCACTGCTTAGACTCATTTCAAGATAGGACACATTACCTAAGTCCCAGAAGGACCTCTCTCAGCTAAGGAAGAAATGACAACACCTTCATTAAACTAAATGGCATAGTTGTAAAAAGAAACCTTTCAGGCACAGAACACTCCTTCGGGTCTGAAATACAATCCACTATCCTTAAAGCTTAAATACTACACGGAGACAATGAGTTTAAATTGGCATATACGTGGTAATCAAATAGACCGTAGAGGCCAGGAAGTGAACTGGCACTTTCAGATTTGTAGCATGATTAACAGAGAGAATGAGGTAGTAAAATTCTTTATAGTAAAGAAAGCAAACAGGCTCTTTATCATACCCCTTTGTGCTTGTGACTCCTAGTACCCCAGGGACCTGCAGATTTTAATTTCAAGACTCCTTGAAAGGTTTTTTGAACATCAGTTCAGAGATAGAGGAAGTGGAAGCTTTGTATGAGATTTCTCCCATGGGTACTTGCCCATGGGTTCTTGCCTTCCTCAGCTCCAGCAGAGGTTTGTTCTTGTAACTCATGTCTTCTTAGTTTCACCCATGTTACCTTCCAAGCACATCTAGATTAAATTTACTACATTCTGTCTCCTGTATATGAACTACTCATCACCTAGTAATTTCCTTAGTATCACTATCCATACGTACACTAGAAGGAGCCAAACCTGCACTGTGGACTAACTACTTGAATACTAGGGGAAAACCAGCCTGATTACAGGACCACAGTAAAACAAACACCTACATAAAAAAGCCACCAACAAAAAAAGAACACCCCAAATCTGGAAAAGTTCTTCCACCAAGTTCAGAAAGGATCAACTAAAAGACAGGGGCTTTTTCAGTATTTTTGGCAAATGTTTGGTGTGTTTACGGATACAGAAAAGGCGCATTTCAAACACTCCTGTGATTTTGATCACTATTAAATGTAACCTTGAAGAGTTTTTAGGCAGACAGGAAATCGAAATTGTACAACAGCTGATTTTAGTACTTGCTTAAACTTGTAAAGGGTGTTACCTGTTGCTAGTAAATATTTCCATTTCCTGCCACCTAAAATTCTGCCAACTTGGATGTAAAGACCAAACCCTACTTAAAAGAAGAAAGGCCTCTCCTATTTTCAGGCAGTCTGGATTGCTTTCTCCTGCCCCAATGGCAGAAGAATAAAACATCCTGGATTTTATGCTTGGCCAGTCTCTGAAGAATGCTCAAGAGTAAAAAACTCTCATTTTTAAAGAAGTAAATCCTCATCATTTTAGGATATTTTTGGGGGGGGGAAGTCTCTTTACAGTGGATTTAGCAAAGAGGTGAAAATATTGCTTGGAAACATTCTTCAGAAACACGATAGCTGAAAATTTTGATGGAACTAGTACTCGATTACCCCAAAATGGAATATTCACTCCCCCAGTGCAGAGCTGGGCTGTCTTCAGCATACAGTTTAGAGATACAAATTAGCTTAGAACTTGTTCAGCAGTTTCTGTGCACTGCAGTATCAGGCTTTATTTTCTCTGACATACCCTTTAAATTACAAAGCAATTATATTAATTTTGGGGGAAATGCAGATCATCTTTTATCTGTCTGCTACGACTGCATACCCCAGATACCTGTAGTTAAAAAATTGCTATGAAAGGTTCAGGGCTTCTTAAATTGACTATTTTTTTTTTTAAATGAGGTATTATCAATATGATACCAGAAAGGTTCCCTTGAAATATTATGACAAGCTTTTACTCAATCTGTCACAGTTCACTATGACATCATCTACATTACAGTCTAAACAACTCAGGAAATTGCTCAATGGATTATTCACTGCTTGGTGACTGATTTCTTGGAAGGAAAGACTTAAAAATTCTGTACCTGAACAGTTGCTTAAGACTTAAAATAAAGCACCATATTACCAAGCATGACTTAACATGAATCATTCAACCTTTCTGATACAATAGCATTTAAGAACACCACCACCACAAAACCCCCAAACACTGACAACCTCTTTGGAAACCAAAGGGTCACACAAGCTGAGTGCTAGTCACCTGTTACAAACAATACACCTAAATTTTTAAAGAGCTCACTGCTACAAATGACATCTGACTGACTGCAAGGTGAGATCACAGGCTCTGTTGGGACAATTTTTGTTTGTAATGACTTCTAGCCACCTTTACTATGAGAGTATTAGAGTCATTCTTAATTACTAGAATACTCAAACCTAAGTACGATTCCTATCTTAGCTGCAACAGACACATTTACTAGAACAACTACACGGAGGGCATGATAAGCAACCCACAATTTGTTTTTCCAGTCATCAGAGGTGACTCTCTCTCACGAATCTCCCTTGCACACTACAGAAGACAAAAGGCCACAGTGCCTTCAAAGGTCACCATGCAGAAAAAAACCCCGTGCTATTGCACCATATTCATATACAACTCAAAAGCATTCATCTGGAGTGCACTGAGCTTGATTCTGCAATCTTTAGCTAGACAAAACTTGCAGAGCTTTCGCACAGATAAAGACACAGAAAGATTGAGGGTGTGGCTGAGTATGCTTTCAGCAAGTCACCTGCATACCAGGCACGGAGAGAGACTGTACATCTCATATTCACTTGGTTCTACCACTTTAAGTAATTTTGTGTATTTGGAGACATGACTGCTAACGCTTGTTTCTATTTCCAAAATACTTTGATGCAGTCTGCAAGGCTGTGAAACTCAACCTACGATTGATGTACTGAACAAATCAAACAGCAGTCTATCAACTTATCTACTGCATCTGGTAACACATGTGGCAGAGGGTAAGAGTTGTTAATGACCACACCAACGCCAAGTTTTGGGAATCACTGTGTTTAAAAAAAAACCAAAACCAAAACAATGGCATGGTGCTAAAAGACTATTAACCTATAGGATTCACTGCAAAAACAATGTTATGTCTCAGAACAGACACCACACAGACATTAGAAGTCAAAGTGCTGAAAAACATCTGAAAATACTATCAAAATCTAAAAAGAATAGCACATTTAAAATTAAACAGTGATTAAAAATATCACTTACACGCCACTCAGCACATTTATAGACTGTGTCCTCAGCCCATATCCAGTGTCTTTCAAATTGGAAATAATTCCTAACACACTTATATTGGCACCCTTTGATCCAAAGTCTTTTTCACTGTACATTATCATATGGGAGCTTGTGAAGTCCTGTTAAAACAAAGAGAAGCATCATGAGGAAAATGCAACATGACATGTCAGTGCACTCAGGAAATGTCTACTACATGTTCTTGGAACTTACACCAACAATTGGTCGCAGTGACTGCAACTCTTCATTATAGCCACCCCAGTCTGTCCAATCCCGATACGCTCCTTCTTCCAGCAAGTACTGATGGCCTTCAAATCCAGGCTTCTCATAAGCGACCCAACTAAACAACAATCACAACAGAGTCTGTGTGTGAAAATGAACAACTGCTGCTCCGTGTCATTATCAAACAGATACAGATTTGCAAATTTAACTCAGGCATATATCTAAACCCAAAAACTAGGAAAACACAGAAAATAAACGGGAATTTGTCACTGCAGTTTCCAGTCTATGAGGTTACCACTTCAGCTGAAGGAGAAATATTGCTGGTGTTTTCCCACACTTACACTCCTCCCAGTACTTTCATAGATCCCACTGATTTAAGTTGAAGTCTTGTCTTCTCTTCTGATTCCTTTTCATCAAGCATAAAGATCTCCGATTCTATTTCCACATGTCTCCCTTCAAAGAAAGGCTTCTCATAAATGATTACCTGTATCAGAAATGAAGTAACAGAAAAGTTGCAGAGAGCATGATAAATTCTGATGACTGTTTCTTTGTGCACAGAGAATGAGAAGGCAAGATTACGAAACTAATTAGTGGGATCTTTCCATTCTCTTCAAGATGCCTTAGAGATGCTACCTGAGTGTCTGAATGTTCATTACCCACCTGCATTATCCAGATAACTATTAATATTGTCATATATGTATGCTATGGATGCATAAATTTGTCAGAAATTGCAGTTTCATGGTGTGGTCACATCCAGTAGGACCAGGCACTAAAACACCAGTAGTTGGTACATGGTCAAGATGCATTTATCTAACAACATGTTCACGTGGTATAAAATACCTTCAAACAATCAAATAAATACTGGCTTTTACCTTTGGCTCTCCACTGAATTCAACTTTGCGACCACCCTGTTTAAAAAATAAAAGAAAGAAGAAAATAAGTTGTCTATACTTACTTAAACTTATAGGCAACTATAAGGCATCAGCTCTTCACAAAATTACAGAATTAAAGTGAAACCTTCCTTGAAAAACACAAGTGAAAATAATGAGGCAGATTAAAGGCAGAAATGGATGCAATCAAGTGTTGAAAGTTCAAGAATTTAAACCAAACATTTTTAGTCTATAAAAGTTTTATTTTGTGAGTCTTGAAAACTCTAGCTACCTTAACACACTATTTCTAACACACTATTTCTAATATAGGTCACGTAACTTCCAAGTAATAACAGTATTTTACCATTTTCAAGGGCCTCATGGACCTGATGTAGGCTTCCTTCTTCTCCCAGAATGCTAAATTAGGGTATTCACCAGGCTCCAACACTAAAGGGACTCCCTGGAAACCAGGTTCTTCATAAATTAGCCATCTAAAGAGAGGGATGTGCGTGGGTGGGGAAAGGGTGTGGAGAAAAGCAAAAGATAAAATCCCCAGAACATTTCTGGACAGTAAAAGACAAGAATATATGCTTACTGGAGGAAAGACATTATTGTACCCTTAATAAAACATTATTTCTTTACCATCAAAATTGTCAACTACAATCTGGTATACTGGCAAACTTTTGTGCCTGTGCAGGAACCACCAATAATGCATGTGCTTCATTTGAACAGGCTAAAAAATCCCCACATCAGTATAATGAACACAGTTAAGAATTTGCCTGTTATCTCCGAAGGCAACCCAATTTTTAGACTGAAATTTCAAGGTTACTCTGTATTGTTTTTATAATAGTTTTAAAATATGCAGAATCAATTTTCAAGAATTTGAAAGACCTCTATTAACCTTGTGTTATTTAGTAATACGTAGAAAAACCTGACAATTTCTTAGCAATCTACTTCCTCATGGTTTGTATCTGCTAATAAATCTGCTTAGAAAGACGTAACTTTCAAAGTTCCTGACGGGAACAACAACAGTACTTGTAAAGCTTTTTCAATAAAAGCTTAGCCAGTAATCACTTACTGGAAACAAACATACTGCTGATCTCTGGATGAAATACATTGCCATCCTTATGCAACTAAATTTACTGATCTCTCAGCAGTGCAGCATGGTAAAAAATAGATACTAAATAGGAATACTTTATGCAGCCAATCCTTTAATCATGTAGGGATCGTAATGTATAAATGCGGTGATACCAGAAAGATGTTAAAATAATCCATCACTCTATTGTGCTTAAAAGGCAGATTCCGAGCTGATGTAAACCAGCACAAGTTGGTACCAGTTTCATTGCAAACATACTGTTCCAAGAAACGAACAAGGAGTTTTAGTTTTATTGCTGCCTACAGTAAATGTTTGATATATTTTATATCCTGTAGTTGCACTGCTCAGTAAATCCTCAACTTATGACCAGCCACAAGTGGTGCTCACCAGGGCTTAGTACTGGGGCCAGTTGTGTTTAATAACTTTACCTATGATCTGGACAAGGCGATCGAGTGCACCCTCGCTAAGTTTGCAAACAATACCAAGTTGGGTGGAAGTGTTGATCTGGTTGAGGGTAGGAAGGCTCTGCAGAGGGATATGGGCAGGCTGGATTGATTGGCTGAGGCCAACTGCTTGAGGTTCAACAAGACGAAGCGCAGGGTCCTGCACCTGGGTCACAACAACCCCATGAAATGCTACAGGCTTGGACAGAGCGGCTGGAAAGCTGATCGGCAGAAAAGGACCTGGGGGTGTTGGTCAACAGCCAGCTGAATATGAGCCGGCTTGTGCCCAGGCAGCCAAGAACGCCAACAGCATCCTGGCCTGTATCAGAAATAGCGTGGCAGTAGGGCCAGGGCAGTGATCATCCCCCTGTACTGGGCACTGGTGAGGCCACACCTTTAACACTGTGTTCAGTTCTGGGCCCCTCACTACAAGAAAGACATTAAATTGCTGGAGCATGTCCAAAAAGCAACAAAGCTGGTGAAGGGCCTAGAGCACAAGTCCTCACAGGAGTGGCTGCGGGAACTGAGGTTGTTTAGTCTGGAGAAAAGGATGCTCGGGGGGACCTTATTGCTCTCTGCAACTACCGGAAAGGAGGTTGTAGTGAGGTGGACGTTAAGTCTCTTCTCCCAAGTAAGAACTGATAGAACTAGAGGAAATGGCCTCAAGTTGTGCCAAGATTGGATAGTAGGAAATATTTCTTCACTGAAAAAGGTTGTCACGCACTGGAACAGGCTGCCCAGGGCAGTGGTGGAATCACCATCGCTGGAGGTATTTAGAAGTCGTGTAGATGTGGTGCTTAGCGATACGGTTTAGTGGTGGACTTGGCAGTGCTGGGTTAGCAGCTGGACTGGATGATCTTAAAGGTCTTTTCCAACCTACACAATTCTATTATTCTAACTTCACTGCAAGAATTTAAACACATGAAGACCAAGGAGAGAGTACAGTCAGAAGATAAAGGTGCACTGACTCATTTTTGTTGGCAGCTTTTAGTAAACAACAATTAAGAATGAACACTGGGAAACTTTAAGAAGGTACAACCACACCCACATGGCAAGGTGACTCAGAATCAGAGCCTCCCTCAACTGCCAATACAGTGAACTATGCCATGCCTGTAAACTAATGGAAAGAAAAAACCCAGCAACACGCAAAAAATCAGCAACAATTTACTGAATTTCCCTGGCAAGCAACTGGCAGAAGGTCCTTCTACACTGGACCAGTGAACTGACATCCGAGAAGATGTCAGTTAGAGATTATTTTCAGCTGCCTGTTTTGCTCCAGCTGCAAGTACTAGTCTGCCTTCCCTCAAAGGATCCAAACGCAACAGAGAGAAATTAAGACTAAGAGTTTACACAGATCTAGTGTACAAACACTGTCACACTGGTGAAAAATAAGGACTGAAGGAATGTGGACAGGCCCTGCTTCCTTTCCAAAAATTCTGTAATTTCAGTATTCACAGAATGCTTTTAAGTGTGGGACAAATAAAGCGGAAAGGTAAATGAAGTCAAGTTATGATCAACGTCCAAATAACATATCTTGGCAGACATGTAATTTGAATTAAGCTTGCAGTTCAACAGAAATAACTTCCTGTCAGAGAACTAACTACTTGGAAATCTTAACTTTTTCCTATATATCAGAGTGCTTCATTTTTCACCAAATTAAGGTATAAAGATTTAATCAGATAAAATACCTTTTGCCTATCAACTAAACACCTCATCTATCATGTGGTGTATTTGAATACATCTCTGCAGTGGTATTTAACACTTGTCTTTAGTTGGGCAGGTTTTGTAGAATCATAGAACAGATAGGACTGGAAAAGACCTTAAGATCATCTAGTTTATCTATCATCATTATTGATAGATAAATAGATCATCTGCAGCAAGTAACCAAACACAACATAGCCAACAGGTAATAACCAAGGTCTGTACACCCTGTAAAGTGTTCTGCAGGACCAGACACCGTTGGTTCCACTTTCACTTTTTCTGAAACAGCCTCCCTGTACCACTTAAAGGCATATTTTTGGTACTGATTTACAAGTTTGTTTATTAAGTTATCAAAACGACCACTGGTACAGTGTCTGGGTCTCATAACAGCTTGCTTAGTTCATGACATTCATTACACTCCTAATTCAGACGGCTAGATATTTTCAGGTGACGTAACATATATGTCCATCATCAAAAAACACTGATTAAAATGCACTGTGAAATACAAGAATGCTTTCTAGAGTCTGAACATGACACTAAGTCTTATTTTGTAACACAAGAACTTGAAAGTTTTCTTCTTTTAGTACAATGATTTTAAGTTTAGAGAAAAGCAAGTAGGAAACATGGTCTTATCATTAACAGTTCATTCCCCCACTCCCACTTATAACAAGTTTTGCCTGAATGAAAAAGAGCAGGAGAGGCAAACTTGTTCCTTTGCTACAAATATACAAGGGTTACTACATGTGAGCAGGAGAAAAACTGTGTCTAACAAAACATTTTAAGAGGTCAGCCTCTCCAAGGGTGAACCAATAAAATGATGTCCTAACGCTACTGTCAACAAATACTACCAAAATACAAGACTAGAATAAATACGGCCTGCTTGCATGTCTGATGGATATGTATAACCAATGGTTTAAAACAAATTGCTTTCCTAGCAGTACACATTCATAGAAAACTACGCACTTACATGCCCCAGTGTACTTTGATAGAACAAGTCTTCTGAGTGGTGCCAAACACCCCTGTTTCTTCAGTGTCATCAAAAAAGGAAGTCACGATTCCTAACCCTTCAGGTTCCGTATACAAATCAATTCGGCAAACCCTGTAATCCTGAAAAAATGAAGATTGCCATAATCACTTACTCTGTGCTGTGAGTTCTGTAATTAATGTGGATAACTAAATCAGTTTTGAAACACCTGGTTATTTCAAATTGTTTCCCCCTTGTCAATTACTACTGCTATTAGATGCCTGTAATAAAGTATAACTAGGCTGGTTTGCTTGTCTCTGGACCAAGACAGTCAGTCCATCTCTAACCAGCATTTACATTGTTTACTTTCTGCCATCTAAGCAGGAAT
>NW_009940411.1:8044-14646 GCF_000696875.1 Nestor notabilis | reverse complement strand
AAAATAACACAAAAAAAGCCATTCTTGAAGAGAACTACAATTTAAACAAGAATTGTAGTTACAAGCAATATATATTCCTTTTTCCCTTCCCAGTCAAATAACTTTATAGCTCTTGCTTGTTTTGGCAACCTGCAAAGGTAACAACTTAATGGTAGGTTAAAAGTGCATTTAAGAAGGCTGTTCCACCACGTGCGAAACTCCCTGTTAAGTTTGTGGACACAGGGCTCTTTTTTTTTAAGTATCAAACTAGGTTTGGTATTTGACAGTAAAGTTCATGTTGAGTATAACTTTGATGTATATTTAAAAAAACAAACAAAAACATAACAGGAAAAGAAAAAAGAAAAAAGCCACACATCTTTTGAAAATAAGAGTGTGTGGAATTACTGATGGTTTTCTGGGATATTTTTCCCAAGAGATTGACCAGGCAAAAAAAACATATGCTATACACACCATTTTGGAGGCTATTCTAACAAAAAAATTAAGTTATCTTCCTGCCCTCCTTCCAGTGGATGTTTCTATAATCCCCACTGTGCAAAAGCCCCCACATTTATTTTGCGTTTAAACAAGAAATTCCACATGAAAGATTGTTTCGTACATTTACAATCCATGCTACACTTGTGTCTTAATACACCAATCACACTTTGTATAAAACATTACTGTACATTAATAGCTATATAAAATTTTCTTTACTTATATTACTTGCCTTAACAACATGTTTTATTGAACCGATCACTGCAGGCTTTAGAGATTTGCCTTCATTTGGCTCTTCAGAAGCACCTACACCCCAAATATCTGGGAGTTCCAGCTCTCCTTCTTCCAGTGGAATAGACGGGCCTTCAAAATTTGGCTTTTCATAGAGTATCCAGCTTAAAATAAAATAAATAAAAATTCTCCTTTTTAATGCTGCTTTATCAAGCGTGATTTTCAGAAGTCATGGTCCCATTTAATAAATCAGTTCATAAGAAGTATCATTTCCAGACCCTTCCCGCCACCCCAGTACAGCTTATTCACTCAACACTGCTGATGTAAGCAATTTCTGGTATCTGTGGTACTTTTAAACGTAATTATAAAAACAAAGATGCTTACTGCCGACTTTGTAATTTCATTGAAAACTCCACCACCTTTCTAAATTGACAATTTGGGGTGGCAAGACTATTGTCTATGAGTACCAAATTTTTGCATGAGATACTAATCAGAACCAATTTGTAGGCCAGAAAATGTTGAGTCTGCAGACTGCTGCATCACGTATGAACAGACAAGCTACTTGGACCCTGTGATCGGCAGCCTGGAGTTTGACAGGGGCTGGTATAGATGGGCCAAAAGATGGTAAGACTGCTCAGGAGACAAGCATAATGGCAAGTTTGAATATATAACTAGATAAAAACTAAATCCACCTGCAAATACAAAATCCTCTCATGCAGCTCTCAGTAGAAGCGGGGAAAGAAAAACCCAGCCTCCCCTAGTCCATGGTGGAAAAGAAGACCTGGTTCACACAGATCAAAAGATTGTCATTACAGTTTTCTGAAGCTAAACAGCAATCAGTGTGCTTCCCAGTATCTCCTATTGCAGCTAGCCCTTGTTTCTGCAGCTTACTATCAGATCATTACTTTTGAGAACCTGCTATTTGACTGTATTATGACCTGGCCACAACTTAACTTGCCATACTATCCACACTAATAATAGCTCTTCTGTAAATGCTACTAAGAAAGTAGGAGATGAACTTGTTCTGAATTACTCTCAGACAATCTACCCTTTAAAAAAAAATCCCCCTGGACTTTTAAGAAAAATGTTCAATTATCTCTACAGCACCACCTTATATCTTTGGACACAGAATTAATCTTCTGCATCCAAACCCATGTCAGACATAGCTTTAAAACCCCTTTCTAGCCTTTTAGCCCAATTCATATACTACACAAGAACCCCTAACAGGGACAGGAGTTGAAGGGCAGCATAGCTGGACAGAATCTGTCATCTCACCCCATGCCTATGCCTGGTGAAATGCTGCGTCCCTCCAGACGGTAATACTCACTCTATTTGTCAGCAAAAATAAGTTTACCAGACCAGAACTTCCTCTTGCAGAGGTACAGTGCCGCAATTCTTGCTCACAGATATCTATGTTACATTGCCATTTGCAAGGCAGACTTACTGTGAATTACATACTAGTTCTGTTTCAGAAGATTTTTGGATAGACCAATGAGAAAGAGTAAAAATTAATCACTTACCATCCTCTGATGACTTTAACTAAAATTGTTGGTGACAGAACCCAAGAACTGCAATCCAGAACATCATGGAAAACTTCAATGCCATTTTTCTGATAGTCTGAGTCACAATCTGATTCACAGTATATCACCAGCTGTGTTAAAAACAAAACAGAACAACCAAACACCAACAACATATAATTCTACCTTGCTATGCTTTAAATATAGAGAGGAACAGTAAATACAGTAAAATTTATCTTACCTTACCAGGTCTGGGATTGATTTTATTTCGTCCATTTCTTGAAAGTGCCTAACAGACAGCGGGAAGAGAAAGTCACCAAAAAAACCCAAACCCAAACAAAAAAACCCACCACCACCAAAAAAAACGCAAACACAAAAGAAACAAACAAAACCCCCAAATAAATAAAAAAAGCAAACACAAAATTTATTCAGTGAAGATGTTCAGCTATTAAAAAAATAATAATAAAAGCTAGTAAAACGAAGTAAAAATTAGTCTGAATAGTAAAAAGCTGGTAATACTTCAGCTACGCTTACTGCTTCAATTCCTTCTTCCTCCTCTGAAGAACAATATCTTGTCATAACTGAATTAATTTACACACTTTTTTTTTTTTAAACTCTGAATTGTCTTCTTACTGAAGCCAACTATACTCAAACTTGAAATACTTCTAAATCCTTCTGATCAGCTTCCTATATATTCCAGGAGTTTCACACTAAAAGACTACTTAAAAAACTGGCACTGGTAAAGTGCAAACTCTACAATGATGAAGATATTAAGAGGAACTTAAATATTTGTTAACCATAAATCATAAAATAATTTTGAAGAAATATATGAAAGGACTGAGGAGGCATGATGGCATAAATGCACATGAACTATTTAGCATAATTGATTTTGTGCTGAACACCTCACAAGATAGGTTTCTTCAAAAAGCATGAAACTCTGCAGGAAGTGATAGACTAAAAATGCCAAGAAGAAACAGAAAACATTAAGGTATACAAAATCTGTAACAATGTTGAAGTCAGTATTAAATTATATGATACTGAATATATGGGAAAGTTGTGGTTGCATCACGTCATCTTAAAACAAATAAAGAAAGCACTGCAATTATGTGTTTGGTTTCCTAGCAAGGACAGGAGTGCTCGTTCCAGGACAGGGACTCACACTTCTATGAACTACTCTTCCAAACAACAAAACCTAAACAGAACCTGCCCCCTAAATAGGTTGCAGCCTAAGATAACCAGCAACACATGCAAGGAACTAAGGAAAATGTATTAGTCAGCACACAGGGCAGGCAGTGGTCTCAGAACAGAGTTCCTAACCACCGTAAGATTTTTGTAGGCATCATCAAGACATGTTGAAGCATGACTGGTTTTTTAGCCTGTGCTTCAATTCCAGTTAGAACTTGCTCTGTGTTTCAGAGAATGCCGAAGTCATTGTTTTGGGCTGCTCTTCACATTACCATTAGCCACTGCATCATTTTCTTAGTCAGTGGAAGATGCACACTAAGTACACATCATACAAACATTTTTGGCTCCTGTCTAACTTGAGCAAGACAATTCAGAGTCAGCAACAGTGCTGCAGAATTCCTGAAACCCTTCGGAGCCTACATGGCCTCTTTAAGAGGAGTACATATCCCCTTGCCATATCAGGCCTCTATACTCTACAGAAAAACTGAAACCGACTCAAGAACAACAGTTTTAAGTAGCAACAATGACCAAAAAAAAAAAAAAAATCAGTATTAGTCATAAAGCTTTAAACTCAGGTTTTGAAATCCAAGCAGGACCAGCCAGAGTAAGAAAGCCTTTTTAACTGGCAACGTAAGTCCACTGCAAATAACCTCCCTAATTTTCATCCCACATTACTTAAATAACTTCCCATGAGAGAAAAATCTACATCCTCAAAATTGCAAGGTACCATGGAGGATGTCCTTCTGCAAGGTGAAGAAAGGAGCTATTTCTACTACTCCTCACTCCTTTCAGTAGAACTGTAACAGAAGATAACCATTAACTTTGGAAAAGCATTTCCCAAATTGCTTATATTGTGCTTCAATTCCACAGGTCTCACTAACGTGGCTATTAAAGTTTGGAGAACACATTTCTTCCCACGGTTCTTAATCTTCTGATTATAGTTTTCCTCTCAGGTAACAGTAAGGGCTTACATCAACAGAAGTAGCAGATATAAAGAATGCTGGTTCATCATTTTGTTGACAGAAATCACAAAGTTCTCCCATGTTAAGGTAAAGTTGCCTCAAAGGGAAGACATAGGTCTGTCTTCATTCATGATGGATAGATGCTCATAATCAGACAAAATCACTGTATCAGCACTTTGAATAATTACTGCTATCTAGTTCTTAAAGTATTCTTGAAGAATTCGTATTTTCTATCAAGAGCATGGGAATATTTGGAACAAAAAAGAGGGATTATTAAAAAAGTGTGCCCTGTTACTCATTTAACAGTGCAATGGTTGAATGTCTTGGTGGAAGAGGAGAGAGATTACTGTCAACAGAAGCAGACACAAGTTTTCTGAAGTTCACAGAAAGCTTTCTACTAATTTACAATTAAAAAAAAATAAAGCTAGCATTAGATTTGTTTCAAAATAATACAAAATCAAGTATGAGGACATGAATAACTTTAAATTCATATTTGGGAAGAGTCTCAAAATAAGGGCACCATGAAGAAACAAGTTAATAGATGCCATCTCCTTTTCATGTGTAGCTAACATCAGATGAAACTGATTCACTTCTATGTATTCATAACCTACATAAGTCTCTAAGAGAGGAAACAAAACTAAACAATGTATGCACGTCATCTATAGAAAATACAAGAACTGGGTAACTTTCCAGGCAGATTTTAAACAACACTTACATCCACAGTACTTACATCCACATCTAATAAACCAAAGGGGACATTTGATTCATATCTGCTTGTCCCTAACCAGCTGGAAAAACTTTTCTCAGGGTTCCCATAGTTGGGCATTTGTAAACTTAGTTCTTTTTTTGCACTATCTGCTTGCATGTACTTCTCCACAAAGCTTGGAAACTTCAAATCTGAAAGAGACTGAATTGCAAAAATCAAAATTAACAGTCATTCAGCAGGTAGACAAAAGTTTTACACGGTTGCATTTCATTATCTTTATTACCTCTGATTTCTGAGGCATGCTGAATGGCCCAGAAGTATCCTGTTGTAAAGGAGGCAGCCCTGAGGAGTCAGTTGTAGAAGCTGCTGCAGTGTTATTTACTGAGGTGACAGAAGTATTAAGAAACTTTTCTTTAGATGTAGAAGACAACAAGCTTGAGAAGAGGGAGCTTTTTTCAAGCCGGGATCTCTTAACTTCACCATCTGTACCATCAATGCTTTCTTTTCCATTTATTTCATGAGTAAAGGCAGGTTCCTCTCTATTACATGATTGCAGGGCTTTGAATACAATACTTTGCTCTGTTGATGCACGCTTGGGCCTGACTCTGGCTATCGTTTCCAGGCTGTGCATTTTAATTTGTTGGGCTGGTAACAGATCCTGCGCTTTTTCCCTCCTCAGTCCCAAACCAAAAGTAAATACACTAGGATCAAATACTTTCTCTAAGTTGTCTTCATGAATGGGAGGCATTGCAAAGTGGGGTGCTGGGGACTTAGGAAGCTTTGATCTCTTCTTTTTCTGGGGTAAACAAACTGAGCTGTCCAAGTTTTTTATTGTTTCAGCAAACTTCTTCATGTCAGATGGGGAATCAAAAACGGTATCATCTTCAGCAGATCCATTGCAGGTTTTGCCTGGGCTCTTTGGTATATTGATGTTGTTCTCTGATATCACTATACCGTCTTGACTGCTGTCATCATACTGCAGTTCTGCAAAGCTCAAATCTCCCAGCTCTACCTTTTTATCTTCATTTTCCGTCTTCTTAAATTCTGATCTAGAAACCTGATGAGATGGTGATAAAGTTGACAAAATCTCTGTGTTTGGCAGCATCTTTTCTTCATTTCTGTGGAATTCTGAGCTTATGCTGTTTCTTTGGTAGGAAGTATCTTGAGCATTTTCACTTTTACTGGGCAAGTGCAAAGGCAGTTTAAAACATGAACTTTCTTTTTTAGCTGTGGTCAATTCTGGGTCGGGTTGCTTCAGAGAGACACTATTAGCATCTGTTTTACTGCTCTGGTTAAAAAGGGATATTGCGGCTTTTACTTTAAGTTCTGTTGTCTTTCCAATATCCTCGCAAGAGGCGAAGCCTTCTTCATTTTTGCCTTTTAATTCTGCAGTGTTTTCTTTCTCTGTTGTGCCGTTCTCAAACAACTTCTGGCGACTGCTTTGCTTACTTAATGTTTTATCAGGCTGTTCGCTTTCCTTAGGTTGTTTTCCAAATTTCAGCTTTGCTCTGCCAACAAATGTGCTTGGTA
>NW_009940411.1:0-8013 GCF_000696875.1 Nestor notabilis | reverse complement strand
GCAGGAATGTCAACAGGCCTCTGGCTCTGGTTAGCACATTTATTTTCAAACAAGGAAATTTTGTTGGCAATATTGCTGTTAGTTTTATTAACTGGTTTTTCAAGAGCATCCTGCTCACTTTCTAAACTGTCTTGATTCATAGGTGCTTTAAAATTCAGCTCTACATTCTTCGGTTTGGCTGGACTATAGAAGGCAAAGTGATACAGAGTTACAT
This sequence comes from Nestor notabilis, assembly GCF_000696875.1. Taxonomy (NCBI): domain Eukaryota; kingdom Metazoa; phylum Chordata; class Aves; order Psittaciformes; family Psittacidae; genus Nestor; species Nestor notabilis. The sequence continues at coordinate 7,799 of NW_009940411.1, read as the reverse complement.
CTTTAATTTATCTTGAAAAGATTTGTAACACTTTTCAGAACAATAAAAAGCAGCATTAGAGTGATTTTTTCCATAGTCATATTCAGTTTAAATGTTGGTATCTCGAAAGGAGATAACAGAAAAAGGAGTAACTACACAAACAACAAATAAATTAGACAGTAAGAATACATTCAAACATGTGCATAGTTCCTTAATGCTCAGTAAAACAAAAAACACAGCAGCCTACAGCATTTGCAATTGAGGCTGAGAACTTAACTGCTTATGACTGACAGACATTAAAGTTTAATAGTGAATAGGCAGAATAAATTATACGTATGCAATTCCCTACAGAGTTTAGGAAACAAATCCCAATTCATTAAGGTGATAATGAGTTGGTTAACATTTTAATACACCTCGCCAACAAGTTTTGAAGACATATGCCCAGATTCTTTGCAGCCCTTCCACTACAAAAGCAACCTTAAACTGCATGAAAAACCTCTTCTGGCCTCATCAGTGCTCAAGGAAAAGAGAACTGACCCCAATCACTGCATCACCACTTTGCTAAGCAAACACCACACATGAAGACTCTCCCATTTCCTTCAGGTAAAGTCAGCTAATAATTTAAATTGTGTAAACTAACCCTGCTAATTTTACAAGAACTGAATTAGGAAACGCTTGCAGAAATTTCTCCATCAGAGTGTATAGAGAAGTGTGCAAGTACATAGTAGATAGTACTCATGTACTATAGCAGAAGGCTGATGACATGCAGCTGTGGGTTTTAAACCTCCTTCCTCTGAATACCTACATCAAGGAACAAATCAATTGTCCATGTCACTTGCTACTGCAGGAACAGTATCAACAGTTGTGACAATGCAAGGCATGTGCCTTCAAAATGTATCAGTCAGATATAAGCAGTGCCAAGGACCTCACAATCACCCCCAAGGCAGATCTGTCCCCCAAAGAGAAATATGGGGACACTCAGTGGTGGAGGAACACGCAGAAACTGCACTACAGGAAAACTGACAATGATGAGAGAGAGAAGAAATCAGCTTGCCACAACAATCTCCAGGATCTCAAATGCTCTACCAATCAATGGACAATTCCAGTATTTAAGTGCTTTCTTCTTTTTCACCTACATGAATTGTGTTCACTGGGCTCGCTCTCAGGCAGCTCTTTAGCCCAAGACAGACACATGAGGTACAAGTGAGTTAACATCAACAACGCAAAATCTGAGATCACTCCTGTCTCCTCTTCCTCAAGAGATACATCCCAAGTAAGAAAATAAACCCTATTAAAGCAAGACTCTCTATTATACAAGCTTCTTGGGAAAAGCAGGAGGAACAAACTAACTGAAGTAACAGAAGGAACCCAAAATCAGCTGCCTAAGAATCTATACAGAAAGCAACTGTTGAAAGATTTCTTTTCAGGGAATTCCCAACAGTGCTGATGGTAACTACCAGCCTGCTCACGTCAGTTCAGAACTGGAAGGCTCTTTTGAAGAACATGTGATCAGTAAGAAAGAAAGTATTAAACTTAAAAATGACTGGCCATATTTCACATAGATGCCAATAAAACACACCTGGAAAACTTAAGTCTAGAAAGAGAAAAAAAATATTACTGAAAGGGGGAAGGCAGATGGGGAACTATCATAGCATAAAATTAAATATATTCAGACACTACTTTTCATTTGCAGTACAACTGTTTTTCCTAAACTTTTCAAAGTTAAATTACTCTATGATTCTTCTGTTTGGGAAAATGAATATAAGTTGCAAGGGACCTCTAAAGCTCAGCTAGTCCAACCTCCTGTTCAAAATAGGGACAGCTTCAAAGTTAGATCAAGTTGATGAAGGCTTTCTCTGACCAAGTTCTGAGTATTTGGAAGGGTTGAGATTTCACAACCTTCACTAGGGAAGCATTGCAGCAGGTCAGCTACTGTCACTGTGAATTATTTCTCCCTTACATCCTACTGAAACTTCAGTGTTGCAACTTGCATTCATGGCCTTTGTCCCTTCCCTGCACACTTCAGTGATTAATCTGGCTCTGCCTTCTCTACAATACCTCTGTAAGTAGCAAGAGATGATTGAGGTCTACACATGTCCTTCTCCCAGTTAAACAAATCAAGCTGCTTCAGCTTCTCCTCATACATAGCATGGTCCAGTGCCATCACCTTCTTAATGGCTCACCACTGGACTCATTCCAAATAGCGAACATTTATTCTGGACCAGGAGAAGAGGAAGAAGGAGTACAACTCAATATAATGCCACACATGCAGCCTCATGAGCACCAAATATTTTTTCCTTTGACCTGCCAGCTACGCTCCAGCCAATGTAGCCCAGCACAGGCTTAGCGTTCATCTGCTACAAAGCTGCACTACTGACACATGCTGAATTTGCAGTTCACCAGGACCCCTTCAATCCTTTCCCTCTACCTGTATTTTCAAGAGGTACCACTAACGGACTAATTATCTTAACAGACTCATCTCCATACCATCCCTTTGTCTGTCCATCACCAGCACTACTACATGCATTTCAACCTAACAACACTGTATCTGCCTAACAAAGTCTGTTTCTCCCTGTATGCCTTGACACAAGCAAGTTTAATGCTTAACACTGATGGTTATTAGCCACATCTAAAATCCATTTTAAATGAAGAGCTAACACCTCAAAGGTATAGTTTCAAGCTGTGCAAATTTAGGCAAAACCAGCCACTTCAGCACTTTGCACTTTAAATTCTGCAGTGTTTCTGCACAGCAGCAGCAGCAAAACAGCTAGACCAAAGAAAGCTCAGCCCTGGAGCTCCATTCACTACAGCTGGCCTCCTTTAACCGATCTTTTCATTATACCTTTCTCCACATAATGAAATACTGATTTTAAATACAGCCAAAAGATGTGCCTTATTGCAAGAACCGAGTTTTTAAACTTGCTTAAAAGAAGGAGATACTATTTGAGCATCCTTTTAAGCCTCCACTCTAGTATGAGGGAAAAGCATAGGAAGATGGATTCACTTAACAGTGCAAACAGTTTCTTACAAACAGCCCTGTGTGGCCGATTCCTACTACCTGGTGCTGATCTGCAATGCCAGGAACAAGCAGGCACAAGAGAAAAACTAATGTCCTTTTCTTCAGCTACACCTTGCAGCTAACCTGTGGAAGCAAGCACTTAAAACTCTCCCACACAGTCATAAATGGAAGGTGAGTCACATAGTTGTAGCATACTGTCCAAACGACCATGTCAAGCATGTAACTGATGCCAAGAAACACTGATGCCAAAACATCAGATTGAGATGAGCAAAGAAAAACAGCACGTTAACAGAACGATTCAGCAAGTGGGCATAAACTACAAAACCATGTCTGCACATCAAATATGGCAACTGAAGCCAAGTTTTCCGCTAAGCACATCAAAGTAACTACTGCCTGAGGTTTTATTTGCTGATTAAGATGTACCATCAACCTCTGTTTAATCTCAAACCTGATAGATTTCCCTTTCAAAAGCTAGAAGCAAAGTATCCTGTGACTTCCAAGTTGCCCAGTATACAGACATAAAAGGAGAAAATGCTATCATTACTTACAGAGAACCAGCAGAGCAGACTTATTTTAAAATCGTTTTTAAGGAAATTTGATTCCCAGAATTAGCACAATGTCATTAGTAAGAGACATTATGCATTTTCATATGAAAACTACTGTGATTATATGAAATCCATCTTACAGGAGGCAAACATGCCTGTGAGTAAACTGGTATTTTTCAGCCTGAAAGGGATTCATGTGAAGTATCTAACAACAATTTTTTAACCTTTTAAAATGGAAAAGTTATCTGTTCTCTAGTTCAAAGCAACAACGAGAACAAAAACATACCTTCTAGAAATGGCACCATCTTTTCCTTTACTATTTTACAGCAGCTTAATCCACATCCAGGTTTATAGTTCATGTGTTCTGATGACAAAATATACCAGGTAGTCTGACCATACCGATTTGTCTGGCTAAAAAAACTAGTTCTGTGCAACAACAGCTATCAGATGCATCAGGAACCTTGCATGTAACACAGCAATCCCCATCCAGGGGTAAAGTTCCAAAAGCAGCACATAAGGCCAACATGCAAAGTGCCACACACCCCACAGAATCAGGTGAAATAGAACAAGCTCTTTATTTATTAAAAGTATCCTGACAGTTTTACTGTATGAGTACAGCAGAAGATAATTCACTGTACAGCAAGCCAAGGAGATACCCAGAAAAAAAGAAATCCAGCTAGGCAAGCATTTATAACTTCATCATCACTAATGACAGTGACACAAAGAGAAAAATATGAAAGCTACCTTTCCTTTGAAGTTATGAAGATACAAAACCTCAGAGTTTAAGGTTTGTGATCTATACTGCCAGATGGCAAATTTGGCATCACCATGTACAAAAATACCACAATCTAACTTTCAGTACTAAATGTTTTTAATTCAGTTATGAATGAACAAATCAGACATACAGTATTACAAGTCATGCAAATTAAATTGTTCCCTATGCTTCTCAGATGTGGGAAGCATAATTGGAAACATACGTGTTTCTTAAGCCATAATGTTAAACCTTCACATCTCTCTAACACAACACTTGTACCTGAGGGGGACTTACAGGATTCAGTGTACTCTGACACCTATAAATGAACATACCAGAATGAGAAAAGCAATAGAAAATTGTAGGTAGCCTCGAAAATCAAACAACAGTACTGACGAATGCAATGAAATGAGTCACTGTAGAAGAGAACGTCATAGAACCCAGGAAATCAATCACTGGATTCATACTTGTGATTATAGTGAAAGCTAAAAATACATCCAGCAAAGCACTGATTGCTTCTGTTTGACAGATGACAACTTCCTTGAGAGTAAAACTAAATCCTGAAAACTAATATACGTGTAATTCTGCACATGTCTGATGTTATTTACATGCATAAAAATTCACGATTCACCCTGCCCATACTTATGAAAGCAACTATAACTATTCAAATTTCTGGAGTGTGATTTATCATATTGTTTGAAAGACGAAGTTCTACATTGCCTTCTACATTTCTTCATAAAATAATACCTGAACTTATGTTGTTTCAAAGCACAATTTAAACACATTTCTTATTCAAAGATTTTCATATACCAAATCTTCAGTCGCATCCTCAGTTGTTTACAGATAACAAGACTATGTTAAGGTCAAAGACAGCCAAACTAATAGGAGCAACAAGAGGGGCACTGGTGATGATGACAAAGCAGCTTTTATGTATGTTAAACTACTCCACATAATGGAATTGGCAAAGAAATTCCCTATCCACAAAAAAAAAAAAAAAGAAAACCCACTGGAAAAATATTTTTCTAACACCTGTAAACTACAGTACTTGTTAACTATGATACATTTAGGAAAAAAGGCAGTTCATTATTGAAAATAATCTAGACAGATAACAGATACAGTAGCTAGTGTTCCTATAGAATCCTAAACACAGATACAGGCAAAACTACAGCTATTAATTGCAACTAGTTTATGTTACTTACAGGCTTATCTTTGTTGTGACTGTTCTGGAAGCATCCAAACTCTTCAGCTTCGAGCTCTCTAAATCAGAATTTGTCTGCCTCTCAGCTGACATACACAAGTCTCCATTTTTAATCCCATCAGTATGCAAGAAAGCTCTTCCATCCGAACCACTACCATGTTTTACTGCCTTGGTCTCATTTCTGCCTTCAGCAAACACCAAGGCAGTGTCTTCTGTCTTAGCAGCCAAAGAAACTCTGTGAGACTCCAAGCCATCTTCCCCAAAAGCCACAGATATAGTTCCCTTTTCCAAAGTTCTTTTTATCACTGAGTTACTCTCTGGTGATGCTAAAGGTTGTCTTTTTGAGGAATAATCTTTTACCTGACCCTTCAAACCAGTAGGGGAAATGGGGACAGCATCTGACTGATTCTTTTTGTATGATCTTCTCCTTGCAGGGGTTGTGTTTGAGATCTGCTGCTTGCCTTTGTCAGCTTCAGTTTTAGATGTCCCTCTGTGAGCAGATCCAACCTTTAGATCCTGATTAGTACCTGGAGAAGAGGAATTCCTTTCAGGAGTCTGTTGAGGAGACTTCACTTTTCTTTCTGAGTTCGTTATCTTGTCTGAGAACACCTCAGAAGGGACATCATCATCAAAACCAGATTCTTCTCTTGCAGTAATCTCAGCCTGGTTTCTCTCCCCATTTGGAATGTCACTGGATGTCTGAGATTTTCTCCTTTTTCCAGATCTTTTATGAGCAGATTTTTTATCCATTGTGTCCAAGTCACTAAAGTTTTCTTCTGATGTAACAGTCACAGGTTCATTAAAGAGTTCTTCTGTTTTTCTAAGATAGATATCAACTGTTAACACTCTAGCAGAATATGTGTGTTCACTCGCTGCAGATTCCAACTCGTATGGCAAATCCCTTGGTTTCGCATGCCCAGGCTCCTCAGCCACCCACGTGTTCACAAGCTGCTTGTGGCTTAAGACACTCTTCTCTAAGTCTTCATTAGACAAATTCCTCAAGCTTTTTATGAAATCTGGAGTTGTAGAATTACTTATATCATTGGTGGATTCTTTCTCCAGTCCCAGGGTTTCCACATTGAGGCTACTCTCAAAGAAAGAGTTTTTAATGGTTTCACTGCTGCTGCTCCAATCTGCGGACCACTCACTGTCAGAAGAGACTCCCCTACTACTCCATTCTGAAATGGTATCACGATACAGCGTTCCTGCTTCCTCACCAAAATGATATTCCTGTGTCTCAGAAACAGCACTTACGTCTCCCACTTGCTTCTGTACTTGAGGAGCTTCGTGTCCTTCCTTTGTGTGCCTACAGTATATCGGCTGTAGTCTGTGAGGAGAAACTGACCTCTCCCCTTTTCGATGTGAAGTGTATTCTAGTGAACTTTTGACATGTTTCCTTCTCCCCGTACCAAACAAATTTCCAAGTCTTTCCAAAACTGGTTTCTTTTTATTCTCTTCTCTGGAAGAATCTGGAAGTTGTGAGGTGGACTATAATACAAACAAACAAACATTTGGTTAATGTCAAAATTGTTTCTATAATATGTTTGTTCCTATTAGCACCACCTAGGATTCAAAAGGACACAGTGAACGGGAACAAAACAGCTTACTGAACAACACCAGCTCTCAAAAAAGAACAAGAAAAACAAAACCCTCAAAAACAATTAAAATCCCAAAATCCTTCTGTATGTTTTGCCTGTGTTCATTTGCAAGTATGCTCATCTTGCCTTACAATATCAGCACTATATGTCTCAAATCCAAAACTTTTGCACAATAACTTAATGTCACACAGAATAATAGGAGAAAGCAACCTGGTGTCTGCAAGATTTGGGACAAAATGGTCAAAATTTTCCTTACAAAAACAAGACTGGGGAGTTTAACTTTCCTCTCCATACTGGCTGAGTTAGTTTTGACACTCATGCTGGTAAAGAATAGTTTCAAAGGCGTAAGTTATATTACTATTCATGTACTTCTCATTAACAAAGTCTGGTAAATACTTGGCTTGTGTTTTGGGTTAGAAAATCCAGAAATATAAAAGCCACTGCATCATTCAATGAGCATTACTGGGTCAAATACTGCCCTGGATTACTCTTGGCTAAGTTTTCCCTCACAACTTCTAATTAACATGGTAAACAGGAAACACGCAACAGCATTGCCGAATACACATGCATATTTGCATTTTAATATATTAGCACTTTTTACATGCCGGTACGATGAATACTTGTTTTGAGATGTCTATTTCAAAACACTACGAAGTATTTCCTACTTCGGCGGACCGGCCCTTCCGAGGGGAGCGGGCCCCTCCCGGCA
>NW_009940410.1:27230-29230 GCF_000696875.1 Nestor notabilis | reverse complement strand
CCCTGCAGCACCATGGCCAGCGCCTGGGCACAGACACCCCAATAGAGCAGAATGGAGGAAATTAGTTACAAAATGTATTATAACGTCACTACAGGGCTTTCCTTACAAACACTCTCTGATCCCATGCTTCAGTCTGTGCTTTGTGTTTGTCAGTGTAGTGCATTGCTAAGTACAAAATCTGGGATTTTGTCCAGTCTCTCTTTAACAGAGGGATGAGGAGAAAATGATGCCTCTTTCTATAATACTATGGAAAATGAGGCATATTAAAAGTAGTTCGCTTTACTTCAGTAAGGGCTTTACAGAGTTACAGTTTACAGGAGAGAGCACTGGCCATGATGTCTATGGTTCAATAGCATGTAGGATCCCAGTCTAAATTCTATCAAAGTTAATAGCAAGTCAAGGTAGTCTTAATTTTTTGGTTCATTTTCCACATGAATTTTCATTCTCCATGTTCTGTGCTATGGTCTCATTATTTTCCTTAGTGCAAGTATATGTCTATGCACCAGCATGAAATTTCAGTGAATAAATTCTGATTATTCTCTCAGATATGAGAAATGTAGATGAGCGATTATGAAAAATACATTGGTATTTTGGTAATATTGAAAGTTACTATCTTCCAAGTTACAAAACTTAATCAAATCTGTTACTGTTTCACTGTGATCCCAGGGAATAGTCTAATTTACACTGCAGTGCAATTCTTTCAATTTATTAAGGTTGTTTTTATATTTATGGTAGAGTAAAATCAGCTTCCCTCCAATTTTATTCTGTGCAGATGCTGTAGAGTGCAGCAGTTCATAAACTCTAGGTGCAGGTTACAATCCCAGTTTTGAATGTGGCTGGCAACAACATGATGGTAGCTGCCAGTGCAGTGTCATATAAAACAAAGATTATTACCATCATTACCAAGCCCTAGGAAAAAACTTTGGATTCCATTGCTCAGATAAAGATATTTGTAACGTAAGGTATACAAATTATCAGCTTTATTCCATACGTAATCTTTTAACTCTTCGCCTCATTAGACATGGTCATAAATGCATTTTGTCTGAAAAAGTTACCTCATAATAGGCCTAAAGAGAAGTCAGGAAACAACAAAATACTATATTGCCAGGAACACAAAATACCTGTTTTTCACATGCAAGCTCTTTTCCTTATAGCAAACACAGCTGTAGAGCATTACCTCTAAACAACCCTCAGTAATAACTGAAATCATATTGTATGTCATCCCTTAGTGAGGGATGACAGTCTGAGAACAGTGAGTCTTTACCAAGTGACAGGCAATGCCTATTTCCTGGTTATCTGAACCAGAATCAGCTTGAAAGAACTAGTTTTGTCTGATTCACAAGATTACCTTCATAGTCAATAAAGTCATATAAAAATATATGAAAAGTATGAAGAGGAAGTTTATTTTAAATGATAGAATACAGAATAGATGTATATATATAACTTCAGTGTATATACATAGAAATGTAAAAAAATCATAGAGGTAACCATTATGCAGTATGAAGAAGAAATAGAACCTGTATTTTATCATTTGTTTTAGAAAGGCAGAGAAGATCTGATAGGAGAATTCATTAGGTATCATGTTGCCCTCAGTCGATTATGAGCTAGGCTCCAAACTCTGATTAAAGGTGATTGTACTTTATACTCTCAGTTTCAGATTTGTGAATTGTCTGAAAATGCAAATAAAACAAGCAAGGAATTGAGCAATTCTCTTCCTGTCTTCCTAAATGAATGTATAGCCTATATAGACCTTTAACTAGTTTAACAATAGTGAATGCCACAAATTTGTATGAGTATTTCCGCAGTAGTTGTTTTAATCAAGCTCAAGCTCTAAGGCCTCTTTATCCAAGCCTCTCAAGTAAAACCTGCTGTAGTCTTACTACCATTTCCAGGCACACGAGGAGGCATTGCCAAGGGGAAGTCATGCTTGACCGACTGATAAACTTCTATGGTGAAGTGACTGGCCCAGTGGATGAGCGGAAAGCAGTGGATATTGTCTA
>NW_009940410.1:645-27199 GCF_000696875.1 Nestor notabilis | reverse complement strand
AGGAATGCCTTTGACGCTGTCTCCCATAGAATTCCCATACAGAAACTACTGATGATGGATGGATGAGCAGACAAGGAAGTCGATTGAAAACTGACTAAATGGATGGGCCCAGAGGGTGGTTATCAGTGGTGCAAAGTCTAGTTGGAGGCCAGTAACTGTCAGTGTACACCAGGGATCAATACTGGGTCCAGTCCTGCTCAACGTCTTCATTACTGGTCTAGATGACGGAGCAGAGAGCACCCTCAGCAAGTTTTCATGTAACACCAAACTAGAGGAGCAGGTGATATGCCACAGGGATGTGGTGCCATCCAGAGAGACCTCAGCCAGCTGAAGAAACGATCCAACAGGAACCACATGAGGCTTAACAAGAAGTGAACCTGCACCTGGGGAGGAACAGCCTTATGCACCACTGTGTTCTGGAATCCACATAGCTGGAATATGGAGCACCTCACATATGAGAGACCTAACTGTTCAGCCTAGAGAAGAGAAGGCTCTGGGGGATCTTATTAATAAATACCTGAAGAGAGGATGCAAAGAGGGCAGAGACAAGCTGTTTTCAGTGATACCCTGTGACAGGACCAGGTGCAAGTTGAAACACAGAAGACTGAATAACAGGAAACACTATTTTACTGTGAGGGTGTTCGAGCATGGACGCAGGTTGCTTTGAGAGATTGTGGAGTCTTTCTTGTGAGAGATATTCATAAGCCATCCAGACACAGTCCTGACTAATAGCTGTAAGTGGCCCTGCTTGAGCAGGAGGGTTGGACAAGATGACCTTGAGGATCCCTTCAAACCTGAACTATTTTTGAATCTCTGATTCTGTGACAAATATTTTCTCTATAATTTTAATCCTTCAAGACCATTAGACTGTAGGATTCAGACATAAGTTACCATAATGTGCACATGCTAAAATCTGCTTGCTGCATTAATACGAGCTTTATTGTTTCCTGTCAAAACTGCAACGTATTTACAGTTGTGCTATCAGCTGTAGGACAAAAATCCAGGATGTACCACCACAACTGCCAGAGGAAAGCCTGGAAATTCATGATGTCTGTGAGACAAAGCATATTCATTCTCTTTTTCACTTGAAAAAGTAGAAAGGTAGAAATGTATGTGAATTTTGAAGTGGTCATATCTTGCAGATCCCTGAATTAAGTAGCTAGAAAGTAACAACCTCACAAAAGCTTTTTTTTTTTTTCCATAATCTCACAAATTCCATTTTAAAACTTCATTATCTTGTGGTCCCTGTGCACCTTGTGAAAAGCTATTTAAGATATCACTTAGATTACTAGAAGCTTTCTTCTATTTTCTAGCTTAAATGCATACCATTTCTTCTCATGTCAACACTGACATTTAACTTACATAGTTCTTTCCCTCCTTAATGCTTAGCCCTCTTGAGTATGATCCAATCCCTACCTAATCTTCATTTAGCTAAGTTAAAAGATTTTTTCAAGGCTCCCTTTCTGTAACAGCTTTGGGTGTCCCTAGCAGCCTTTCTCTGAACTTGTTCCTGTCGGAACGTATCACTCTTGAATGCAGCTGACCAGAACAGTAGAGAAAATGCCTCTGGGCTCTTGCTGATGGTTTCTTCAATCTTCTTAATAATCTGAACCTGAAGTAGCCAACCTGACTCTTTAAAAGGCTGCGTTTACATTTTTCTTGGCAAGTAATATCCATGTCCCAGGGACATTTTGCAATTCATGGATAAGAAAGTAGTGAGAAGTCTGCCTGCTTTGGAGCAGCCTACGTCTGTGTATGGATCTGTGAGGATGCTCCTGAAAGCAGTCTGCCTTCTGCTCTTCTTCCAAGGTGCTCCGCACCAAGTGTGCAGTCTGGGTCACCTGAGTGAAAGCCCCAGTTCTTCGTTGCTGGACCACAGGGGAAAGTATGGGACCTGAGCCCACACCACCATGAAGACAAAGCCACATGGTGCTATCACTGAGTTGGCCAGCGCAGCTCTGAAACATTACAGGCTTAACCTTCCTCTTGCAAAGGCAACTCTTAATAAGACTTATGTGTATACTGATCTCCCTATATTTTTTTTTCATATAGACAAAAAGGGAATTTGTTTAATTTGAGTTTGCTTGTTTGTCAAATCACCTGGTGATTTTCAGGAGGAAAATTATCCTGGAGCAAAAAACCTCACATTTCATATTATTATACATTTAAAGTAGACATTGCTGAGACTGATCTAGCACAGAATGATTTGCTTCAGGATGATACTATTGATAGTCAAAATATGTGTTTCTCAGTTGCTCGGTGCTGAAGACTTGCTTCTTTTCTTTGTATGCTCAGTCATGGACAAGAAAGGAGAGAAGGACAGAAGTTGCGTGGGCAGTTAAGGTATCCAGCACAGAGACTGATGAGGTATTTAAGTAGCACAATATAATATTGAAAGCTAGAAAGGGACAGCACAAATGTGGTACTTACACCTTTCTCCTTCCCACTGTATTCTCTGATGTTTTGATATTATTGAAGTACAAAGCAAGTGTTGCTGAAAGCTATCAATGGTGTACTGAGAAAACACAATAGAAAATGGCAAGTAGTGGTCAGTCATGCAAAGTTGCTAATCAAGTTGAACCAGCTTAAAATAAACTCTGCAGAACAAAGTTGCACAGATTCTGGCAATGAAATTAGCCTCCTATGAATATTTTTTCTTTGCTGATTGTAGTAATGTACAGTAAGAGGCTCTTCCCCATATCCGCCTGATGAAACTTGTCTTCTGTTGGACAGGGCAGTTTCCTTCCTCTCCAACAAATTTGAACCCATGAGTGTTGAATTAAAGTCTTGATGTTGGAGCCAGAAGAAAAGAACTGAATTTTTTCCTGTTCCCTTAATTTGGCTCAGGATCAGTGTTTCAAAATAAGAACATCTCCTAGTAAAGATTTAATTCTGTTAATCAGTCTTTGCAATTATTTCTTGTTCTGTGCTTCAGTTCCCAGGATGTACAATGAAAGGCTGATATTTACCACAGTTGGTTGGTTATTCATTTTTACCATAATTTTTTCTCCCATAGAGAATACCTATTTATCAGAACCTACACTTCTGAAGGCAAAAACATGCTTTGACTGATACCTTCAGTCAGCATGTGAAAAATGAATGATGGAAACTACAATATGTTTCAAGGGGCTTTTTTCCCCCCAGTTTTCGAAAACTTTTTCGTTTGAATTTCTGATTAATTTATATTGTCATGCAAACCAGATTGATAGTAAGTCCTTTCCAATTTTCAAACTGAAATGTTTTGACTCACCCATTCATATTTCTTCCTTCTCAGGGTTTCAATTTTTTAAACATTTTGTACATTCTGAACATTTTGACTTTTTTGTCAAATAATTATTAAGGGTTGTTGCCCTTCTTACATCCAAAAGTTTTTGGTATGCTAAGAAAACTTGTTCTTAAAAATACACCTGCAGTAGTTACTTTGTCTTTAAAGCTGCTGTGGTGGGTTGACCTTAGCTGGCACCAGGTGCCCACCAAGCTGCTCTATCACTCCCTCTCCATCAACAGGACTTGGGGAGAAACATGATAGGTCATGGCAAGGGCAGGGAGATCACTTACTAGTTATCATCATGGTCAAAACAGACCTAAGGAATTTAATTTAATTTATTGCCAATTAAACAGAGTAGGATACAGAGAAATAAAAACTAAACTAAAAACTCCTTTCTCCACCCCTCCTTTCTTCCCAGGCTCAACTTCACTCCCAACTCTTCTATCTCCTTCCCCCAAGTGGTGCAGGGGAATGGGGAATGGGGGTTGCAGTCAGTTCCTAATGGTTCATTTCTGTGGCTCCTTCCTCCTCACTTTTTTCCCCTGCTATAGTGCGGGGTGCCTGAAGGATACAGTCCTTCCCAAACTGCTCCAATATGGGTCCTTCCATGAACTACAATTCTTTAAGAATTGTTCCACTATGGGCCTATTCCATGGAGTGCAGGAATGGACTGCTCCACCTTGGGCTCCTCTCTACAGGCCACACATGCTGCCAGAAGTCTGTTCCTGTGTGGAGTCTCCATGGGCTGCATTTTCCTTCAGGGGACATCTACCTACTGCAGTGTGGACTCCTCTGTGGTGAGCATCTGCTCCATCATGGATTTCCATGGGCTGCAAGGGGACAGCTGCACCATGATCATAGATCATGGTCTGTGATGATCATAGTCTATGATTCTAGACCATGATCTTCATCATGGGCTGCAGGAGAATCTGCTCTCTTGCCTGGAGCACCTCCTCCCCTCCTTCTGCACTGACCTTGCTGTCTGCAGGGCTGTTCCTCTCACATTTTCTCACTCCTCTCAGTTGCTGTTGTGCAGCAAAGTTGGGGCTGTTCAACCTGGAGAAAAGAAGCCTGCAGGGAGACCTCATAGCAGCCTTCCAGTATCTTGAAAGACCTTACAAGGGTGCCAGAGAGGGAATCTTCAACCGGGACTGTAATCATAGGATAAGGGGTAATGGGTTTAAACTTAAACAGGGAAGTTCAGGTTAGATATAAGGAAGAAGTTCTTCCCTGTGAGGGTGGTGAGGCACTCGAACAGGCTGCCCAAAGAAGTAGTAAATGCTCCATCCTTGGCAGTGTTCAAGGTCAGGTTGGACAGAGCCTTGGGAGACATGGTCTAGGATGAGATATCCCTGCCCATGTCAGGGGGTTTGGAACTAGATGATCTTAAGGTCTTTTCCAACCCAAACCATTCCATGATTCTATAGCTCTATGTCATCACAGAGGCACTAAGTCACTGACTGGCTCAACTTCAGCCAGCAGTGGGTCTGTCTTGGAGATGGCTGGATCTGGCTCTGTCAGACATGGGGTCAGCTTCTGGTGTTTTCTGATGGAAGCCACCCTGCAGCCCTGCTACTGAAATCTTGCCATGCAAACTCAATGCAGATGCTTTGAGATCCAGAAATGAAGACATATGAATAAAAGCTATCAATTTAACTGCACCCTGTGAAGAAAGTGTGTTACACCACACACCTCCAATAATTTCTGCTAAATACTGTTGGGGATCATAGAATGATACTCGTCTTATACTTTTGCACAGCATGTCTAGAACTGTAAATCACTCTTTACTATGATCCCTGACATGTAATCCAGCAACAGCACAAGGAGATTTGCATCCATGCTGGTCGTCTCACTCTCTAGACAAAGTGGCCTTGCCCACGTTCCTTACTGGGAGTACTAACATGTAATTATGCCCAGGAATTGTCTCAGAGTGCTGCTAAAATCATGACAGAGAGTTTTCCTTGAATTTAACAACATTGACGATTGAATTCCAGTGCTAAGTTCACCAGATAACGAGTTGCCTTGAGTGCTGTCTGATCTTCCAACATCTTTTACTAACATGTTCTTACTGCCTTGGTGCAATGAAGTGCTATTATTGATGTTTTAGAGATGAGAAACTAATATATCACATATAAAAGTAATCTGTCCTCACTTAAATGGAGACAATTTCTTCCCATCAAAAATCTGCAATATCTGAAATTAGAGGATTTAACCATCTTAGGGGGTGTGTGTGTGTCTCATCTGGCTACAGAAGGAACTTGGATGCCTGTCCTAGTGTAGGTGATTAGTGTAGGTTGGCTGTAAAGGATAAAGCTGTAATGAACAATGTGCTACTGGATGCATTCACATGGACTTTGGTATCTACACGTCATGTGGTGGCAACATCCAAGACATCACCCAGTGATTTGGTCAGATCTTGCACCTCAGTACTATCATCAGAGAAACATAACCAAAACAACATCTAATTTTGGCAGCCATGGAAGGAATCACAGATACGTTCTCTTCTTTGTACCAGTACTGCACAGACAGAGCATTAGACAGGCTCTATTAGTTAAGCCTGTCTAATCATTACCTGATACAGAAAATGTGCAGCTCCTGAATGTCTTCTGCAGCCCCCCAGTCCCACTCCTACTACTTCCGCTCCTAGATGCACATTCATACCCCCCTGTTAACACCAGACATTAGTTTTTTGGCCCTTCTGTGATTTGTTTTAAATCATTAAACAAGCAGAAAAATAACCCACCAAAACTAGAATAATGTCCTATCAGCTTTTCTGTCAGAAACCGAGAAGCCAGATGGATGCTTGAGCCACCTCAAAGTACAAGTGGAGTACACAGCAAGGCAGGGAAGAGGGCGAAGTGGTATGGGACTTCTTTGAGCATCAGCAACCACTTGCATCATCTCATGTCTCTCCTGGACACATGCCCTGGCCTTGACTGGCTGATAATCAAAGCTGTTAGCACAATCGCTTAAACTGGTTACCTCAGATGTTCAAGAATTCTTTCTCCCTCTTTTATCAAACAAACAATAATCACTTGAAGCATCTTATGATGGCTTTTCTAGAAAAGTAATTTTTCTAGTCACTTAACTACCCCTTTTTAGGGGTTAGGTTAGGTTAAATGGGAGCTTCATCTGGCTTCCCTATTATGAATGTTCAGCTGCTATCTTGACATTATCTCCCTGCCAGCATTTCTCACCTGCCTCACAGAGGTGTTATGTTGTGTAATTACTTTTATTATTACTGTAATTACAATGAAACCAAGCTGACAAAATGAGACTGCCTCCCCAGGCTTTTCCCATCATTTATTTCCTGAGCTTTAAGATTATTTTATCAGTTGAAACTTTCTCCTATGTTAGTTACTCATTCTCATGACTTCTTTCTTTTTCTTTTTGTTTCATTTGGTTATGGTGGTGATAAAGCACACTGATGTATTCTGTTATATCATTTTCTGGAGCTGTTACTAGTGGGACTCTTCTCCCATTTTAGGTAAAGAAGGAACAAATACACATTTTCTATATAATTTTCCCACCCCCCTCATCCCCAAGGAAATTGAGCACAAGGTACACACATACTTTGCACACTCACAAAGCCTGGAGAATGCAGATGAGTGACTTAGGTAATGCTTTGATTCAAGTTCCCTGGTTGTGTCCCACATTCACAGAGCATTTAGATGTTGACACACTGTCCTGGGTTCAGCTACAGCAGTCATTTTTTCTCCATCTTAGTAGCTGGTGCAGTGCTGTGTTTTTGACTTTCGGCCTGGGAACAACGCTGATAACACCGATGTTTTTAGTTGTTGCTCAGTAATGTTTACTCTGACCAAGGACTTCCTCAGTCTCATGCTCTGCCAGGGAGGAGGGGAAGCCAGGAGGAAGCAGAGGCAGGACACCTGACCCAAACTGGCCAAAGGGCTATTCCATACCACAGAACGTCATGCCCAGTATATAAACTGGGGGGAGTTACCCGGAAGGCCCAGATCGCTGCTCGGGTCGGGCTGGGTATCGGTCGGCGGGTGGTGAGCGGTTGTGTCCTCTCCCCTTGTTATTTCCCTTATCATTATTATTGGTAGCAGTAGTCGTTTGTATTATACCTTAGTTACTGGAGTGCTGCTATCTGAACCCGTGGGAGTTACATTCCTCCAATTCTCCTCCCCATCCCTCCGGGACCAGGTGGAGGAAGGAAAAGGGGGGGAGTGAGCGAGCAGTTGTGTGATCCCAAGTTGCCGGCTGGGCTTGAACCACGACACACAGAGCATTTCAGTGCTTAAAACTGGTATGTTTTCCTCTAGGTGACAGGTTCAGTCCCAGTTGCACTGGTTTATTGTGCCGAAACTGAACACAAGTAGGTGTTTCACACAGGAGTGGCAAAAGGCAGCATGCTGAGCCAGTCTGTACCTGTCAGGAAGGGTATGTTTGAACTGTGTCTCTCACAAACACACTCAGGAAACAAACTGAAGTTTACTAGATTTCCCTTTGCACCTCTGAGTGTGCACGTGTAGTAGTGTAGAGAATGGTGCACTCATCTAAAAACCAGTTGGCTAAATTTCATCCTCAAGGATGACAAGGGCTTGAATCCACCTTTCTCACATCCCAGAAGAGTGCTGCTGACTGCATTCCCTAACTCAGGCTCCCAAAATCAATCTGTGCATTTATAGGGAGCTAGCCCTCAGTTTATTTAATTTATCAAAGGGAAAGAGAAGGAAGAAGGGGATTTTGGAGGGGTCTTGTTTACAACTGCAGTCAGGTAGTTGCTAGTAGTATGCTGGTAGAAAAAGCAAAGAAAATCAAATGCTTCAAAGAGGATGCTGGAAATAAACAGTTTGAAAATGCCAATTATTTAAACATTTTATATATCTGTAGAAAAATCTCACTTCAGTCTGGAGTACGTTTTCTGTTAGTTCAATCTTTCAAGTAATTTTGTATGCATTCCTAATAAATAAGCCTTCGTTTATTCCATCTATTTGAACTATTTTTGAAATACTATTAAGTACAATTTCATCAGTACTTATTAGTTATTTTTAATTTTAAAAATTTCTTTCTAATAATCTGCAGTCTGTTCTGATACGTTAGTTTTGAGGCCAGAATTTAATGATCTTGGTTTTTTTGTTTGGGTTTGGGTTTTTTTCATTTTGTTTTGCTGAGGTTTTTTAGGTATTCCAAAATCCAGCTTTCTTTAATATATAATTTATTTCTTTATATCCATGCTAGTGCCTTCGGGGTACCTAGGTGATAAATGCATAACTCTGCTTTCTTGTTTGGAACAAGAACAACCTTACTCTAATTTGCTTTGAAGCAGCCAAGTAGTTTTGCAATTACCCTAATACAATATTTCATATTCCATGTAATATAATATTTCATTTTCCAGTGAATTTATTTATAGTTAATTGCATGTGAATGTGAATATGTGACACTGTGAAGCAATTCCAGAAAATTCTGGTCTGATTTTCTTCAAGAACTGAAACTCAAAACAAATGGGAAAACCCCCCACATGTAGACAGAAAATGTAACTTGGTGTTCAAGCCTGAGCTGACAGAAGAAACTCCTCTTATAAGGAGGATCTGCAACCCTTGGAAAGGTGCTTTTATAATTACAACTGAAAGTCTGTCTTAGAAAGTTGAGTGGGGTGGTTTCTTTTATTTTTTAAACCAGATTTTCAGGGAATGTGTGTGTAAAGGAGCCACTTTCAGGAATTTTTTTAATATTTCCTCTTTTATATGGAAGTCTTTATTGATGTCTGTATTACTTGTCCTATGTCTTACCCTTCTGGAAAACAAAAGGTTAAAACATCAGTGTCTTTATTGCAGGTTTTGAAAGATACAATTCAAAAGGAGAAATGGGAGTGTGGTGTAATACCATATGCAGCTGGCATGTTGTCCTGTGCTGGAATGGAACGTAGATAGACCAGATTGTGTACAGGATTTGAAAGGAAGGCCAATTCTATTCTCTTGTTTCCATTCTGTTTTATCCTCTTTTGCCTCACTTGTTGATAATTGTACATACAAAAATGTGCATAGGTTAATTCTATTTATTGTATCATGTGCTCTGAAGGATGTAAACTTAAGAATTGTTACATTTGCAAGTCTAGATATTGGCACGCATGAGTAATTTTATGCAGTAAACCTAGCCATTTTCCTCTGTGGCTTCCATCAGACCTGCGCAGCTCTGGTTCTGCAAATATTCCGGTTAGGTGGTGAAAATAATGTGAATGTGGCCTGAATTAAAATTAGTACAGAATCACTGCTTCAGGATGTATTTCTGAACGGTCTGTCCTCAATAGTTGTATTAATGATGTCCTCACCTTCTTTGCAATAGAATTGTAGCATAGTGCTATTATGAACCAAAATAGAAACTAGGAATCAAATTGTCCGTGTTTATCATGTCTCCTAGTGACTGCATCTGTACTAGAAAACTAAAGAAGGCCAGGGAATTGACTCAAGTACTGACACATGGTCATCCACACCCTTTAATGCTCAGAACTCATAGTTTTGGCCCATGCCACTAGGCACTTTCCCAGCCAGTGCTCATCCATGTTTGGAGGACACCATGGACCAGGGAAAGTTCCCAATAGACAGTGTGGATGGAGTCAATCTGTTTTGGTGAGGCAGTTAGCCATATGGTCATAATCCATATTTTCCCTATTTTTATAAACATTTGAGACACAAAGTCCTTTTTTGTTTATTAATATAGACATAAATGATAAAAATTTCAGCCTCTTTCAAACTGTCTTGATATGTATAGGAATGGCAATGCAAAATAGACACAATGAAAAATAATGTTGTAATCCAGAAAGGGTAAAGTACAGGTTAATTTTCGGGGATTAAAACTATGGACAACACTTCATTTGTCAGTGCTAAATGGGAGAAGGAACAGAGAGAAGCAAAGTGCATCCAGTCGGTCCACCATGACTGCGGCATGCCTGACAAGACAACAGCTTTAGGAATAGAAGGATATCACAAATACCACAGCCTGTAGTAACGATTACAGGAAAGTAAAAAAAGCTTCATTAAAGACTGCAATTTGAACACCACTTTGAGGAAAACCAAATAAATCTTATCCCCTCTCATTTCTTTACGTTTTGCTAAGAGGTGAGAACACTGTAAGTGTTAACTACTGAGCTGCTATTCTAACTCGAGAGACTTATCTTCATAGGTGCAGCTGTGCCAGTGAACAGCCTTTCACCACAGCCTGTTATAGCTTCTTGTCATGGCATCCCTATCAATGTGTCCCTTTGATCTTTGTTTCATGTACTTGAAATGGAGCTACCAAAATTACTTCAGTCTCCATGACCCAACTTAACAAAGATACACTATTTTTAAACTCACCTGTCCCATTTTTATTGAACTGGGTTAAATCGGGATCAAGGAACAGCTCAGTCAGCAGGTCAGAAGGGCTGGTAACCTTTCTGAGAGGAGCAGGGATGATGTGAATGGTGGCCTCTACAAATGCAATAATATAGCTACATCAGGACAGTGGAAAAGAACCAGAAATACTCTGTCTGTGAATGTATCATGAACAAGTCCGGACCTTTGCATAGATGCATATATGTGACATTTTTGTATGCAGGAATCTTTCTTTGCCTTTACACACCTTTCAACTAAGATAAGAAGTATTGTGCTACAGGGATCACAAGGACTTCACTCTCCGAAAGTCTTTAGAAATGCAAATCATCACTGTTGGTGGCGAAAAACATCCTGCAGCTTAATTGCTTCTGGGGTCTTGGGAAGCCCAGTATATTATAGATTCACAGAATTATAGAATGGTTGAGGCTGGAAGAGACCCTGGAGGCCATCTTGCAAGCCTCCTGCTCAACCAGGGCCACCTCCAGCCTGTGGCCCAGGACTGTGCCCAGCTGGGTTTTGAATGGAGGGAGACTCCACAGCTTCTCTGAGCAACCTGTGCCAGTGCTCAATCGCACTCACAGTAAAGGAGTGTTTCCTGATACTCAGGAGGAACCTCCCGTTTCAGTTTACATGTTGCCTCTGGTCTTGCTCAGGGTACCACTGAAAAGATCCTGGTTCTGTCCTCTTTGTACCCTCCCTTCAGGTATTTGTATACATCCATGAAGTCCTTCTTAGCCTTCTTTTCTCTAGGCTGGACAGTCCCAATTCTCTCAACCTTTCCTCATATGCCAGGTTCTCCAGACCCTTATTGATCTTTGTGGCCCCTCTCTGGACTCCCTCCTGCATGTCCATGTATTTCTTGTACGGGGAGCTCAGCAATAGACCTAACACTCCAGCTGTGCCCTCACCAGTGCTGAGAAGAGGGGAAGGATCACCTCCCTCAACCTGCCATCAAATTTTCTCATGCAAGCCAAACTACCTAGATTCCTACATGAAGAAACTTTCTTACGTCTTGACATGCAAGTTGTATGTTTTCAGGTGTTTGTTAGACATGAAACAACACTATTCTGTAGTAGACAAGAATCATTACAGATGGATCAAATTTCTATGTTACTGCAAGAGTGTTAACTAAATGCTTCTCTACGTCAGCAGCGTAATTTAGAACAAAAAAAATCTTACTACAATTTGGTTTGAATTTGGTCAATGAAGGAAATACTTTTCAGACCTAGGCTTTCTGACACAATCATGTATGCCTATACATAGACTATCCAAACACAGATACTGTCTTTTCCACAAACTAGGACTGGACATAACTCCCCTGGTCTTGGTTGGAAGACTTTAATTAATACAACAACTATAATTTACACAATGGTTTTGAATTCATCCAGACTCAACAGAAAGTCATGAACTTAATTATTCTCATCAACATTTGACCTGGACAAGCAGAAAGGATAAAAAAGCAAAGAGCTTTCAGTAGTTGATATACCTGCTGCAACTTGATTCAGTCTCAGTCTCCCTGGCAGTGTTCAAGTCAGGCTGGACAGAGCCTCGGGCCACATGGTCTAATGTGAGAAGTCCCTGCCCATGGCAGGGCGGTTGGAACTGGATGATCTTATGGTCCTTTCCAACCCAAACCATTCTGTGATTCTGTGATTCTTTGATTTGCTTTCTCTTCAGCTGTGAAGTTTTGGCATGCCAGCAGTTTATCTATACCCATAGTCAGTTTGGACTAAACATTCTGGACAGTATTGTATGTGGATTATATTACCAGTGAAATAATTTCATTATTCCAAAATAGATTTAACCAGACTAGTATGAAATTATCTTCTTTCTAAGTAAGACTATATACTGATATCCTAATATGTAATGATCATTCAACTTTAAATGTGTATCTTTTTCTTCTGCTTATATTTCTTTGGAAAATTGATGATGATGCAACTTTTTTCACACTGAAAAGTCAAAATAAACTTGTTTTTATACCAGATGAACTTTCAAAAAATTCTAAACAATATATTAGAATAAAAAAATACTGAAGATCCAAAGCTATTGGATCATTAGGTGAGAACATTTGCTTAATCCAACTTCAAAACCAGCTACAGAAACTGACAAGCGGGTAACTTGTAAGAACACCGATTTTGTATGAGGGAAGAGGAGGGAAAATGTAACTCTTCTGTCCTTAAAACCAGTAAGAAATTGTACTTCTTTAGGGACTGAGAAAAAGAGTAGCAGAGAGAATTAAGCATATGCAGGGCATCCTCCAGTGCTTCTCCTTCAAGGTTGCTGCCCCTGGGTACTGGGTCTAACCCACCGCCTGTGTTTTAGGAGATTTAATAAGATCATAGACTTGGATGGTAACCACACTATACTGGCTGCTTTGCTACTTCTGGCTCGCTATATGCAAACTGTTCCTCTAATTGAGTGTGTGCCCCTTGCCCTTGAATTCAGTAATGGATAAAAAGCTTATTTCAGAGTATAACACATACTCAAGGTCTCAATATTTAGTTTGTCATAGTGCAGCCCTCTCACAGTTCCACATAGTCACAGAGCATACTGCATGCATTCTCTAACACTGTGATTTATAAAGGCCTACAGTTTCCACAGAGGTACTGATGCCTTTATATTGACGGAATTAGATCATCTAAAGCAAGGGCCCCTCAAAGGGATAGGTTGCAGGAGAGGGCAAATTATTCATGTAGAAGGTAATGAATGATATTTTTTCCTAAATAAAAACCCAGATTTCTGTAATGTAACTAAAATAATCAAGTTGCTTTTAATGAACTTTGAGATTCTGAATGATCTGAGGATACTATAATAGGGTATTTTTCCCCCAAGACTCCTGAAGGAACTTGAGTCTGGGTATTCTTCTTTACAGTAAACAGAAATCTTTATAGACCAAAACGAAGAGTAAATTATATTACCAATGATATAAGGCAAGAAGTGCCCAGTGTGGGTCAAAACCACAGCACTGCACTAGCTACTAAGAAGGATTAAAATAACGGTTACAGCTGAACTCAGGACATTAGCAATAGAGGATACACTGCAATTATAATCTGATTTCTTTTTGACATTGTAATAGAGAAGACGCAGCCTGGAAACTTCCCCTAAGGACATGGGTATTTTGCTGTGCCTGGCAAATGCTCTGTGTAAACTTTAGGTGTGAGAAATTTATCTATCTATCTATCTCCAGCATTCCATGCTAACATGTCAAACTTCTACTGAAGCTTAGTGTCCTAAAGAGAACCTCAAAAGAGAAATCTCACACAAGAGGATTTCCCATACTGATCTGCAGATGGTGGTATTCCAGCATCTTTTCACTGTACGGAGACTTACTTACAAAGAACATGTAATGATTCAATGATGTGGTTCTGTCTCTTGGGTGAACTGCTCCAAGAATTTCCCTCTACCACTAGTTCCCTTGTGGTCTTAATTCACAAACAAAAATAATGCAGTGGTCATAACTTTAGACTTGAACACTAGGGATTAGTTCCTTGCTGGTGCTGTGTAGGCATTTGCAGTGTGGTCATAGATCTCAGCTCTTCTTTCAGAAATGAGTAGTAGTTTACTATAGCAGTGCTGAGAAGAGTCCATTAACCTACAGTGAGAACTAGTGTGACATTATCTTGGTGTATGAATGCTGTGGGTAGAAACATCCATAGAATACAAACACTACATTGGGAGGATTGCTCACTCTGTTAGGTTAGGGCACATCACACCTTCACTGTGCAGCCATGTGTGTCTGAGCTCTCTTTTATGGTCAATGGCTTTTCTAGTGTAGAAGTCCTTTCATCTTACAGGAGATACAGAATAAGGAAGATTAATTGTACCCTTTTCTCTCCATTTGCTATACTGAGAGGTCTCTAACCTACTCAGATGGAGAGAGCTTCATTACAGGGGTCTAAATTAAGTGAAATAAATCCCATAGTTGGTGAGTTCTTTTCCTGTCTGCAAAATAGGAAAAACATTTTCTTGAAAGATACTGACAAGATAGGTATATAATAAATCTTTTTTTTAAACACTCATATATTACCAGTGTAGGTAAGTGCATCCTGCATGTGCAAGAAAGAGAGAAAAAGGAGGTATGAGCCAGCTGCTGATCAGTTAATGATGCAAAATCAAGGTAAGGCATGTAATAAAATTGAACCTCTACTACAGCATCAGAGGTCAGAGTCTAAACAAATGCTTTCACATCAAATCTGGTTCTTAAACAATCAGATGTGCTTGGTGAGGATGGCAGCACAGATTTGCTCTGCATGCAGCACAGTGGCATTTCTGTCCTGAAGGTCTTGTCACTCACCTTTGTAATTTTACACTGAGCCTTTTAGTTATAACATCTGATCATTATTACTTTGATTTTAAATAAAGGTATATCTATAACCACCATCATTCCCCTTTCAAAGAGAAGTAGAAATAGAAATATTGACTTAAATGTAAGTCAAATACTCCAAATTTGGAAAGTTCACCACCACCAACCACCCCCCTCCCCCAAAGCCTGAGATGTAATAAAATAGAATGAGGTTTGGGGTATTTTCTGTTTTCCTTGGATGCATGGTTTTAGCAATACTGCACACAGAATCTTAGGATGCCACCAAACTGTAAATAAGAGTTGCTGTAAGCTCAGTCAGAGAGCTGTAAAATACTGTGAGCTACCAGTCTTACACGATCACAAATCTAAAAACAAACAAACAAGCAAAACAACTACAACCAAGAGTTGTAGTCCTTACTCAACTAACCTTCACTTTCTTTTCCTGTAGGCAAAAAGTACTGCTCTTCCCTGTAAACCATGGGAATTCACAGGAGACTATAAGAACTAGGTGTCCTTCTTTTTCAGATTAAGTGGATGCTGAGTAGGAGGCTGTAAAACTGATGGAAGAATAAAGCTGCTTGTCTAACAGTAACATTTGAGAAGAGACCTTTTTTTGATACATCTTGGGCTCCGAATTCATTAGCATGATCCTTGGTAAACTTCTCTGACCCATCTTTTGTTTCTTGCAGGACTGGCACAACTGCATCTCTCATTATATTACATCAAATGAGTCCCACTGATATGAACTAGGTACCAGCTTGTTAAGGAAAAGACAACAGAGTCAAAATTCTTCCAGCAGATCTGCATGACAGGTCCTGATTACTGATACACAGTTTTGTCTGACATGCAGTCAAATCCACACAGTATCAGAGGCAAAAGATTTTCCATGAAAAAACGAGTTTGCCAAATTGCATAAATAAACCTGATTTTAAGAATGCTTTATTTTTAGATATTTTATTAATACTGTTCAGAGAGAACATTCTAATAAAAAATTAATCACTATTTAATTACAAGGAACAACAAACCACATACTCTTTCCCCTCCATGCAGTGCACAGGACAGGGAGAATATCAGTATTTGGACAAATAATGCAAACTCAGCTGGGTGCTTGGAGACCAAAAAGGATCCTACAGGTTATGTGGACTGTGGGTTAACCCTGATCTCACCACAAGGCAGCACATAGAAAAAAAGTGATTGCACTGATGAAACATGTCCATGCAAAGGATCAAAATCTTCAACTTAAGAACTAAATTAACTAAACGAAACTAAACTAAACTAAACTAAATTAAACTAAACTAAATTAAACTAAACTGAACTAGTTTGAAACTCCTGGGCAGCTGTAACTTTCTGAAGGAGCAGACCCAGAAATGCTCTGGAATCAGGACTTTCACCTTGTTTCCTGTTGTGGTTTAAAACCAGATGGCAACTAAGTACCATGCAGCCACATGGTCTCTGTGGGGACCCATGCTGGAGCAGTCTGTTCCTGAAGGATGCACCCCATGGAAGGGACCCACACTGGAGTAGTTCATGAAGAACTGCAGCCATCGGAAGAACTCATGCTGCAGCAGTTCATGGAGGAGTCTCCTGTGGGAGGGACCTTACACTGGAGCAGGGGAACAGTGTGAGGAGTCCTCCCCTGAGGAGGAAGGAGGAGCAGAGACAAGCTGTGATGACCTGACCACAACCCTCAGTCCCCGTCCCCCTGTGCCACTTCAGGGGAGGAAGTAGAGAAAATCAGGAGTGAAGCTGAGACTGAGAAGTAGGGGGGAAAGGGGAGGGAATTGTTTTAAGATTTAGTTTTTATTTATCATTACCCTACTCTGATTGGTTGGTTATAAATTAAAATGATTTGCCCAAGTCAAGAGTGTTTTGCCTGTGACAGAAACTGATGAGTGATCTCTCCCTGTCCTTATCTCTGTCCAGTTGAGGAGGGGACTGATAGAGTGGCTTTGGTGGGCACCTGCATCCAAACAGGGTCAACACATCACAGCTCGATAATCAGTGTCTGAACAATAATTCCCTATGTCTATTTCATAACTGAAAGTTTCCTAAACATTTTTTCTTCCTATTTCATTCTGTTAAAGGTTTAGTACAGAAAAATATATAATGAACCAACCAACCAACCAACCAAAAAAAGTAAAGCCTCCTAAGTATCAAAGGAAATCCTGTCATGTAAAACAGGAAAGCAGAATGCATTTCATGCAGGAAAAATCAGTTGTTGAATACACTGAATGTTATTTAGTGAAAACTGAAGCTTAATTATGGGCTTAAATTTCAACATTTGTCTCCTTATTCAAGTTGTCTGTGGCACCAGAGAGTTTAAGAGAGATTTTAATCATCATATTATTTATTAATATTTTGCATGTTATTTATTTAGCCACTTTGACTAACAATATACTCTTACAACATCTATAATTAATATTATATATTAAGGGGCATTTTCAGTTTCACTTTGACTTTCTTTCCAAATGAAATCATAGAATCATAGAAAGATTTGGGTTGGAAAGGACCTTAAGATCATCCTGTTCCAACTCCCTGCCATGGGCAGGGATGTGTCATACTAGACCATGTTGCCCAAGGCTCTGTCCAACCTGTCCTTGAACACTGCCAGAAGCTCCTAAGTTTTTGTAGACCTCAGCCCAATCAGATTTTTCTTGAAGAATATCACCTGAAAGCTATGGCATTCCTTACCTTGTAGCTGCCCAAATCCTAACTTTGGGTATTGTAAACTAAAAACTGAATTGTTTTGAAAGAAATGCAGGTAGAAAACAATAGTGAATGAAAAGTAAAGGCAAAGATTGAACATCTAATCTACCTAGATCTTCAAAACCCAAATGTAAATGTTTCTTCACATACACTGGCTCCTAGAAATTACAATCCACAAAAGACTGCCCATCAGACTGTCTTTCTTCCTTCTCCCAAACTTAGTTCAGCTCACCAAAACGAAGGTAAGATTTTCAATGTATTGTCTGCACATGTGATTTATTTCCAGACTGTAATCTTGATGAGAACAAACGTCTTTCTCTCAGGGAAGACACAGCTTTAGCTGTTGAAATGTGATATGGGTAAATCACAATGATTTCCTACACCAAGCAGATGTGAGATATGTAGTTTAATCTAGATAACTCTTGTATTTCAAATCAATCCCTAGTGATAACAACTAAGTGATTGCTCCCAGAGTGTTTCATATCTCTACCATTTCCTGTACCCAATATCTCTATTGCTTATGGTGGTGAGGTTATTAGAAAAACTATGTTTTTCTTCAAAACATCTGAATACAGAACTGGGAAACAAACAGATTGTTCAGAAGATAACTTAGCTCTCAGTTTGTTGAACTGGCCTCACTGAAGTAATTCAGAAGTGCTCCAAGATGTCCTTTGATCTTGCATTTGATGTCAATGCAATGGAAATGAAATTCCCATATACTCCTGAAGCAGACCATATCGGAGTCATCCTAGACTTCCTTTATGCACAATGTTAAAATTTAACAGAAATAATTGTCATTAAAATATATATATATATTAAGAAGTCTCATTAAAAACATATTTCTTAGTAATCAGTTCCATATGGAAACAACTGCTGGATGATCCTGAAGGGTGTATAAATATCTGTGTGTTTCACATCAACCAGTATTTCCATTTTCTCCTTCATTCCCTAAGCAATTTTTGAACCCATTATTAAACTAAAAATGAAAGTTTATGGAGTCATGTCTTAAACTGTACTGCAGTCCTACAATTTCCATGAAAGAAGGTGACTGAGGAGAGAAGAAAATTTAGCACTGATGAAAAGGCTAAGAATATCACCAGACATCAGAGAATCCACACATAGGGGCGGGGGCTGGGTGGAGAAGCACGGGTAATCAAACTTCATTAATTCCACCCCTGACTGAACAAACAGTTTATTACCTCATTTTTTCCTGCTCAGTTGTTAGGATCTCAGCATGACTCTTCTTCAGGAATCCCATTTCCTAGGCTAAATAGGATTTTTCCTTTTGCAGAAGGATATATATCTTTGTATTTGTAGAAGAAGAAATCTTCTAAAGTACTTTCAAGTGCTCTGTATTCATCTGGTAGAGGTGGGGATACTCACACTAGCAGGCTTATTATTGTTCCTTAAACATTTGTTTTGAGTGATGTGAAAGAAAGAACCCAGCAACTTCCTGTCAGTTAAAAAACTTCATTCTTAAATTCAAATAGAGACATGTGAAAAATCTGTTGCACAGACACATCCCTGATGTAAACAGAGTGGGAACCTGCAGCTTGCTGTGCCACTGCATCAAGGATAGCGAACATCCTGCTGTTCCTTACACCACTCCATGCACTGGGGGACTGTCTCCCTGTCTCCCTCCTGACACTGTTGTAAGACCTTTGTTGGGTTTACAATATACAGCTGCAGCTTCCTGGTAGTCTTTGTGGACGAGCTGCTGTGCCTGTTTGTTTGAGATTTGTACATCAGCGTTAAGGATATACAGGGGGAATAAAAAGCCAAATAATCATAATGGGGTAAGGAATCTCAGGGAGAACCCTGGGAGTCTCATTAATGGCAGAGATGGGTTGAGAGAAGATAAAATGCATACTGAAATAAAGTACAATATAATACTAATGCTAATACTAATATTAATACTAATACTAATAAGGCAAATAACAAGGGGAGAGAATATAAGACTAAAAAGGAGAAAGAAAAATAAATAATAACCAGCATTGATGAACAAGGCAATTGCTCACCACCCACTGACCAACACCCAGCCTAACCCAAGCAGTGATCGGTCCCTTTCAGGTGGCTCCCCCGTTTTATATACTGGGCATGACGTGCTGTGGTATGGAATACTCCTTTGGCTAGTTTGGGTCAGGTCTCCTGTCTCTGCTTCCTCCCGGCTTCTTGTGCCCCTCCTCACTGGCAAAGCATGAGACTGGAAAGTCCTTGATCAGGGTAAGTGCTACTGAGCAGCAACTAAAAACATCGGTGTGTTACCAGCATTGCTCTCAGACTGAGGCCGAATGAGAGGGCCTGCTGGAGTGAGATAGACATGGGGAGGCTGGGAGGAAAGAAAGGCACTACAGCAGGGTAGAAAAGTCAAAGGTGCATGTTTATTTCTGTGAGGATGTCAGGAACTGTCTGTGGAGCATTTTCACTCCAGGTCATTGACAGCAAAAACCCTCATGCAGAGAAGCATGTGATAAATTGATTCTCTTTGCAACTTTCAGCTGACCTTTGAATACCTGATGAGTCAAGGCCACAATAAGAGATCCCTTTCTTCCTTTAATTCTCTCCTTTTTCTTAATAAACCACCTCTGAAACATCTGTTCAGTCCTGTCTCATTTTGGTTTGATCGATTCTTTAAGAGAAAACTACGCTGAGCAACTGCAAATATGACTTAGTGTGAAGCCTAATTTCTACAAGGAACTTACTCCTTCTTTTCCTCTCCTTTGTTATAGTTCATTGAAGAATAATATATTTAGAGATGATGAAATAAAAACTATCCAAATCAGAGTTTTTACTAAGTCCATTTAATCAATTTTTTTTTGCAAGAGAAATACAATGCTGCACAACATTTCACCATTTGTAAGAACTAGTCATGCAGTTCAATAAAAGATGTTAAATAATTAGATAAGCTACAGTTTTGGCTGGTTTTATAATTGTCTTTCTGAACTTTTAAAATGTATTTTGCATTTAACTTTCCACAGTTTCTTTTTCTTCCAGTATAGCAAGAAAACTGTCTTTGAGAGTCATTAAATGATATTCTGAATTGAGAGACGTGTAGCCTAAAACCTTCAGTCTGTGCAAAGTTTCTTTCTAAAGACATAACAGAGTCTGTGAAATAGTTGCTGTACACTGACAGTTATTAAGCAGTTCTCCCTTAATAGGCTGCATGAGTGTGCTGGGGAGCATTGTTATGACCAAACATCTGAAATGGAAAACATGGAAAACACCACTGCTTACAACCTTGGTAGTATAACATAAGCAAGTCAGGCATGTGGCTTGGCTTCATTTGGATAACTCAAAGAACTATCTAAAATGCAGGGTGTTTGGGTTTGTTTAGGGTTGTTTGCTTGGGTTTACATTTGGGTTTTTTTTGTTTTGTTTTTTTTTTTTTTTTTTTTGTGATTTGTTTGGAGTTCGGGGTTTTTTGTTTGTTTTTAAAGGAAAGCCAAATGGTCAGAGTATTACCACTGTGTTCAACCCACCAAGAGAAATGTTTGGTTTTGTTTTTATTAGCAAACCAATTTTGTCTCTCTAGGCGAGTTCCCACCATTCTGCCTTGAAGGGCAAGTAGGATGAATGTCCTCAACCTGCACAGGTGGTCACAGAATCATAGAATCATAGAGTCATAGAATGGTCTGGGTTGGAAAGGACAGTTTTTATCCTCTCAGTAATTTGTTGATAACATTTTAATTTGCTGTGGAAAACCTTTAATTTAGGGATCCCAAGAAAAGTAGGAGTACTTATTCATAAGGAATGTAGGAAGGTGTGAGAAAGTGATAACAAACAGTAGTAAATAACAACTGCACAAATAACAGCTCTGACAGTATCCAGACTCTAACAGAGATCCTGTTGTTCCCTGGGGCTGTGCCAAGCATTACAAGGAAACATACTGAGGAAAATGTCCTCTCTGTAGGATAGAGTCTTAAACCAGAGTATCTCTGCTGAATCATTTGTTTCCATCAAACCCTTTTCTCTCTCAAAATAAGAAGCTTCTGTTTCTGGCCAAAAGAAGGGGTCTTCCCACTTTTTCATTTAATGATGAGAAATCTCCTGTTGCACTTGCCTGCTTTAGATAATTACTCCAATCTCTAAAGTGGTTAGAATGGCTCAGAGAAAAGAGCTGATCAGTCTCCAGACCAAAGCTGCAACAGCTCAGTGACCTGGAGAAATAATGATGGCTCTTTCAAAGCCAGCACAAACCAGCTGATGTCTATGTTTAAATGACAGATGGTGAGAGAAGTGATTTCTCTGTGGCAGGCAGCTTGAACTTCTTGGTTTCTTGGTTTCAGTGCTTTGCTGGGCTCAGATAAAGCCTCCTGACTATAGAGATAAGGAGAGCCTTGATGTAAGGAATCCCTCTGAAGATTCATCTCTGCACTCTGATATAAGCTGATTCAGTTCCATACCCTAAAAACGAAACTTCTTTCAAACCCTGTGAACCAAGCTCTGTGAAGTTCAAACAGATCCTCTAAAGTGCAGTTCTTATACTTTGCTTTCACAAGGAGGGTCTGAAAACCTGGGGTTTTGGACATGAAAGGGTGTCCACAAATACTCAGGATTATTTGATAGTTAGTTATTAGGATTATCTTGTATTTCCCTATGCCTGGCTCACCAAATAAGGGAAATACTGAGAAACAAACCACAAAAGCCCATGCTGGTAATTGGTGAGTGCTCTGCCTCTCCTTATCTTCAGCCACAAGGTTTTTCATCTGTTTTTTCTCCCCCTTGTTACAGAGAGTAGCTCATTGAAGTAAAGATGTAGGTATAATTTCTGACTTAGAAAACTGCAATGCTGTAGATGGTAGGATGACAAGAAAACATCCAAGGGTGGATTGATGGTGGTCTCTTAAAGCTTTTCCCAAAATATTTCATACTGTCAGAGATCAGTACCAAAGTGGTCTAATCCAGTACTGCTGCTCTTCCAATTTGATGTTACTGGAATGTAGAAATATTACTGATGTCAAAGTGCTAAAAGTACGTTTACCATCTCCTCAAAGTGTAAAATATTTATCTATCATCTTTCTGGACCCAAAAACTTGTCTGAATGGGTCACCATCATGCATAAAGTTGTCCTCACAGTAAAGCTGTGGAGCATTAATGTTTTCAATTGTGTTTCACAGATGGGGGAATGAGTTGCCTGCCGAGGTCAAAGGGGCAATCTGGCAATGCAGCAGTCCAGAAGAGCTTTGGCTCTGATTTTAATGTATCTCAGTCTACTAAATGGGCTCACCAGGGTTGTTTTGTAGGAGAGCAATGGAACAACTCCTCATCTGTCATTTGATGATTGTACATGAAATACTAATAGTTTATTTTTTTTATATATTAATCTGATATTCAGTCCACAGAACTCACAGTTGCAGATGATAACAGCAGCAACATTCCACAGATGTGATAGGATGTGTATGCTTGAGAGGGACTCTTCATCAGGGATTGTAGTGATAAGACAAGGAGGAATGAGTTCAAACTGAAACAGGGGAAGTTCAGGTTAGATATAAGGAAGTTCTTTACTGCGAGGGTGGTGAGGCACTGGAACAGGTTGCCCAGAGAAGAGGTAAATGCTCCATCCCGGGCAGTGTTCAAGGCCAGGTTGGACAGAGCCTTGGGTGACATGGTCTAGTGTGAGGTGTCCCTGCCCATGGCAGGGGGTTGAAACTAGATGATCTTAAGGTCCTTTCCAACCTAAACCATTCTATGATTCTATGAAGCAAGGGCGGAAACGCTCAAAGCCCTAAAAGCTGATCAATAATGCTCATAGATACAGCAATTAAATAAATTTTGAAAAGTTCCTAAATTCCAAGTAATGAGATGCCTCTGATTGGGATGTGAATGGCTAAAGTGTCAACCCAACGGCTTGTTTGGAAAAATGTTAAAATAAATCCACATTTATATTAATTTCCAGCTTCTAACTTCTAGCTCAGCAAGTGCATCTTGGGTTATGGTAATCTGTGTAAGTGCAACAGTTAGTTTAAGGCAAATTAGTTTATTGGATTTATCACTAGAGTATTTTACCCAGGCAGAACATGAGTGCAGTTCAGTGGTGAAATGGATGAAATTACTGTTCAAATTAATGAACTGATAAAAAAAAAAAAAAAAAGGAAATAAAAATCTGAATATTAAGTGAACTCATAAGAAGTTTCTTAAGATAGAAATTGAACCAGCTCTAAGTAATGAATGAATTTAACAAAACCATAATATTGGTACTGCAACAACTGTCATTCCCTTAATAAGCACATCACAATCAGGTAAGGAAACCTGGTATGTGAGTGAAGAGGGAAGGGAAGGGAAGGGAAGGGAAGGGAAGGGAAGGGAAGGGAAGGGAAGGGAAGAATTAAAAAAGAAAACCAACCAACAAAACCAACCCACAAGACCTCGAAGTGTTCAGTTAAGTAGCAAAAGAATAATTCAGAAAGGCTGGAGAAACATCAGACCATATAACTCGATGGTCACACATTGCTTATATTTTATATTAACCATTTCTTAAGAAGAAGATTCCAAGGCATGATGAAAAATAAACAAGATTTGTTGTACCCACACTTTATGGGAACCTGCAAGGTCAGATTGTTTTTTAGCTCCCTATTTGCATTGAAAATTGAGCTGAAAAACTTTAGAATTGCTGATTTTTGATCTTCTACTTGGACAAGCAATCAATCAATCACCCCAATGCTCAGTAACAGCAGCAACAAGGATAAAATACTCCCCAACAGACTCTAACTATCCAGGTTAAAGCAATCACCACAGACTCCTGAAAAGATTGAAGGAGAATTAGGCACTTCCAGGTTCAGCCCAGCCTCACATGCATGGTTAAGATGGTGAGTAGCAACTGCCCGTAAGGACTGGGAGGAAGGTCTAAAACTGGGTGTCTCAGCTTCAGAGAGACAAGAGTTTCTTTGGTTTTGTGACATCACATGTGTTAAGGGAATAGGGCCAGATCTGGCAGCCTGAAAAAAGGGAAACTTCTGCAGCTCCACGTCCCCAGGTCTAACAAGTAGTGATGCTGCAAATGCATTCCCAGTAGACACATGTACACAGAACACACATATACACCACCTATATACATATACACATACACACATGTACATGGCTGAACACAGCAATAACAAACAGACAACAGAACAGTCACACAAACACAGACAGCACCAAAGACTTTATCCTGTTTCCCTTTTTGGCTGAGCAGGGTAGAAGTCTACTCTTCCAAATATGCAGAAATACATCTGTACAAGATGGATTCCTTCAGCATCTGGGCTCAGACCCAGCATCCCTGGGCTCCCAGTATACCCCGTTGCTGGCACTTGGATATATGAGCCCCCAGGACCACAGCTCTACTCCAGTTTGCATCAGAACACACATGCACACATAGCTGGCCAAGACTCCTCATGACGCCAGTATTCAACCCCCTGTGGTTTCACCCTTAGGGACACTACTGGCTCCCAGACAATGACAGCTACTCTGGCTGCTCTGGCTTGATCTTTGCTGACATAAACTCACCTACATGCCAACACTTGCTCCAAGTGGTGCACAGGGACCTCTATTCCCTGCTCTCATCCCAATGTCTTCAGCTTGGTTTTACTTACTCCTGCCTCTCCAGGCTGGGAACCTCTAGCCTTGGTCCCAGCCCAGCTGCTAGACCCAGACCCCAGACATGCATTGCTTGAAGAATAGAGAACCTCTCACCGAGGAAAATAGTTAGAAAGTAATATAGTAAGTACATTGAGAAGCAGTTATTTACATAACCAATCCTTTTTATCCCTTTTATCCCCCTGTTTTCACACACTTGTTCCTCCTTAAATTACCTAGATCCCTCCCTCTCCCCAGTTTGGCCATAATAAATCATGTTCAATCCCAAAATGCTTTTCCCCTGGGTTGCTGATATAT
Source organism: Nestor notabilis (assembly GCF_000696875.1). Taxonomy (NCBI): domain Eukaryota; kingdom Metazoa; phylum Chordata; class Aves; order Psittaciformes; family Psittacidae; genus Nestor; species Nestor notabilis. The sequence continues at coordinate 1,713 of NW_009940410.1, read as the reverse complement.
ACCAGCTTCTATACACTCAGGAAGCAACTCGGTCCCAAAGGTGCTCCATCACTGACTCATCACTGTGCTCCTCTGGACTTGTGCAGACAGTGCTTTGATTGGCTGATGGCTCCTGGGATGGTTCTCAAAGCATCAGGGCAGGGTATTATGATTGATGGTCACCCTCCTGCTGTTGTGTCTCTGTGTTCCTTTGCAGGTGTGCATACGGGCTTTTAGCACATAACCCAATATCAAGATCACCTGAAGTCTCCATGGTGGTCGGAAAGAGAGTTAGTAGATTCTGAACCACACACTGAGTTTTAATACTCTAGATTTCTATATTTTAGATGGTTAAAGGTACAGGAAACTGAATCCAGCCTATGTTCAAAATGAGGCTTGGATGCGGAGGATGGGAAAAGTGATAGAGAAGCAGGAACCAATATAGTAGAAAACGCTGTTTCCAAATTGCATCAGGAAAAGGATTCAAAGGAGTGTAAAAATAGCCTGGGGAACGCAAGAATCACTTTCTGTGTTTTTTTCACTTACAGTGTTCCATTAACTGTGTTAAAGAAGCACACTTGGCAAACAGAAGTTCTCTGCTTTAGTTCACTCTACTGCTAACTCTCTGTTTAAATAATGCACAAATATTTATGAAAAGACTGATAGTTTCTAGTAGATGTTTCTATCTATTTCAGCATCTTAATCACAATGGGATTTTAACCTGAAATACCTAATTTCTTACAAATAACAAATCACAAATGATGATGACTTAACTCTATTTCATTAACTTTTGCTAAAGGAAAATACCTGAGTATTCTTATGAAAAGCACATTCCAACACCATTTTTCTCCATTTTGAACTTTCACGTACGTATTTACACTCATCTCATGCTGCTGTTTACATTTTTGACTACAATTCTGTGCCAGCTCTGAAGGAACAAGCTATATTCTCTGTTTTCTTGCACCACAATTACTTTCAGTCATACTGCTCATCCTTAGAATCATAGAATCATAGAATAGTTAGGGTTGGAAAGGACCTTAAGATCATCCAGTTCCAACCCCCCTGCCATGAGCAGGGACACCACACACT
>NW_009940410.1:0-233 GCF_000696875.1 Nestor notabilis | reverse complement strand
CAAGTGAGGTCTCATGAGAGCAGAGTAGAGGGGCAGGATCACCTCCTTTGACCTGCTGGTCACGCTTCTTTTGATACAGCCCAGGATACAGAATCACAGAATCGTTTAGGTTGGAAATGACCTTTAAGATCATCGAGTCCAACTGTAAGCCTCACACTGCCAAGTACACCACTAAATGATGTCTCCAGGTGCCACATCTACCCGTCTTTTAAATACCTCCAGGGATAGTGACT
>NW_009940409.1:22680-86287 GCF_000696875.1 Nestor notabilis | reverse complement strand
ATATATATATAAAAAAACTTAGATTAAGATTATGCAAAGAACCAAAGAGGAGTATTATTTAGGTCTAAATGGGAGTTCAACCAAGCTGCCAGGATTAAAAGACAGGAATAAGACCAACATAGGAGTGTTGTAACGGCACTATAGGCACCAGTACTGCTACTCCATGCAAACCTGTCTTAGTGGGCTTAGTAGTCAAGACCAGATGTGGTCAGTTGTTTTTTATCAGAGTTGTAAAGCAGTCTTTTATGGGGAGCCGAAAAGAAAGGCAAACATAATGGTGTAATTTTAAAGATTTACTGAACCGTGCAAATTTACACTGAAAGCTGTAGATTTACAGGACACTCAGCAGTAAAGATTGAAATGGGAATGGCTGATTGTTTCAAATATTCAGCATTTTTTTAAGCTCTTCAGTCAACCAAGTTCTTAAGAAAGTGTTCTGAGCTTTTAAAAGGACAGTGGAAATGTTGCTTTTATGTGAAGCAAAATATGATGAGATAGAAACAAAAATGTAATATGCAATAAATACAGTAGGCTATTTATTAGAAGAATAAGAAAGAATCACTTTCAGTATGGAGTAAATGCATTATACACAGCAGTGGTACTGAAAACATACACTTCTCAAAATAGGTTTACACTTTCAAATTAGAAAAACTAGTTGAAAGTGTGTTGGGAAATGTAAAATTTTCCTTGGGAGCTTAATGGCTTATTTGCGTAAAACATAAAACAACCAAGCAAACCTAAGACTGGCTTTTAAACTATACACCAAAGAAAACATATACTTCACTCATATTGTTTTAACAAAATCTTTAATTGGCCTCACAGTGTGGTGGTGGTGGTGTTAAAATGTGTGTGATATAGTTAGGTAATGACATGGACTGTTTTGTAAGGCATTAAGAAATAAATAACAGATGTGCTAATAAACAGTAAATCAATTGATACAGTGTAAAACAGGTGACAAAGTGTCCTGATGCACTACAGTGTATCATTTTTCAGTTAAATTCATGTTCAAATTTAAGAACAATAATAGGACATTAGTAAGAGTTGTATCAATTTTATTAATAGCTTACAACTTTATTAAAATATGTGTGAGTAAAAAGAAAATACTTTATTACTAAAACTTGTTATTTGCATTCTTGGGAGCAATTTAGAATTGAGAGCTTGATGGCATACTGATCCTCTGTTAATCCTGGTCCAAATGAACTTGTGTTTCTCTGTGTTGTCGTTTAGATATTTGAGGAAGTCAGGTAATCTAAAGCCACAGGCAAAGATTTCCTAAAGCAATTCCAAAATCAAGCCATTGGAAACAAGTGCCTACCTTTTCCCTCCTCAGTAGGAGACAGGTTCCTCATGCCTTTCTCTCACTTTTGGTTATTTATATGTATTTCTTTCCTCTTTTACATCACCTGGAGGGAAGTGTCATACTTTTGCACAGTTCAAACTTTGCCTTGCCCATTTGCTGTGTTGTGAAAGAGACAGAGGTAATGTACAATTTTAAAAGAGCTCGAAAGGGTTTCACACCCTTACAGGGATATATAAATTTGTAAGTAATTATACTATTTTTTGAACGGTTTGAGTCAGAGGTGACTCATTGAATGTACACGCTGAACTTTCTAAACCTTCAGAACTGAGTTGCAGTGAATTGGTTTTTTTCTTGTCTTGAGCTAACATTTACATATTCACAGAACTACCATCTCTCTTGATGCAGTTTTCAGTTTCAATAGCAAGTAAGGACTAGAAATAAAAATAAATTAATGAACAAATATTAGAGGCAAAAGACAAAGTTTTGTTGCAAAGATAGCTGGGAAAGCTTCATCCAGATTTTAACCAGTGCTAATGCCAAAATGTCCAATGAGAAAATTTATGTCAAATACAGTGCTCAAGTCAAGCACTTCTCTTGAAATTAGTCTTGATGGCAACACTGTGAAGACCTGGGGGAGTAATTTTATAGCCATATAAAGTTGTTTATGGGTCTGTAATTAGACAGCAATCAGTCAGTACTTGACATTTTAACACATCAACTGACTGCAATGCAGAAGTACCACCTTCAACCATAAATCCCTCGTTAATTTTCCAGTAAAACAGGATTTTTTAGGTTTGGGGGTTTTTTTGTTTTTTTTCTTTTAGGTTTTTAGCTGTGGTATGATACAAATTAAGTAGAATGAGGTCACGGAGCTTTCTCCTTAGAAATACTACATAGTTCTGTGCCAGTTAAAATCTCTAGCTTCAATTATAAAGAAAAATTAAGATGTGCTATGGAGTGAAACTACAATGGTGAAAGATTAATTAGCTAATATTTGTGAAGCTCCAAAGATAAATCAGGCTGTGCAGCGTGTGTCTGTGTTAAGTATTGCTGCAACAGGGTTGCTAAAATGCACAGTTGAAAGTCAGTTGGGGGGTTGAATTTTTTCCCAATTAACTCACATCATCTGAAATCTTCTATATTGGGAGGACTTTGCAACTAGGCAAGTAAACTTGCATGATAATCTCCCTGGCACTAGTGGATCAATACCACCCAATTAGTTTAGCCCACACTTTTCACAGCCTATTAATGCCTCTACATGTCTCCTCACACTAAATCCTTTTGGGGGAACTGAATAGTGAATCATCCTTCATTTTCAGTTTCTTGTCTGTGGTAGATGGAACTTGAGTGGTTTGGGGGCAGTAATGACCAGTGAAGGAAAATTGTTCTTTTAAAGTGGCCAGTGCCTGGAGCTAAATGTCCCTGCCCAAGCAGATTCCAAACTGTGGACTTCTAGGTAGAATAGCTGCATCAGTGCATGTGGACCTTTTAGTATACAAATCAGAAATGTCAGATATATCAATTAAAGTGCCAATCCAGTATAAACTCACTGTTTGACTCAAATAATCTTGATGGGTTAGTTTTACCTGGGAAGCCTTATGTGGGTTCAGGCATGGCCTGACCTTACCTGCCATAAAGCCAGTAAAAAGACAATAAGAATACCTTTTCTTCAGTGTTGTGCATTCTACCTAAAATACGGTGTTGGCTTCATGTCAGGTGTTTACCAAATATACATTACTAGGGGATCTGGTAATCATCATTGTTGTAAATAGTAACAGACCTACAGCCAATCTGTTCAGGGACCAAAAGGGGAGTCTTAAGAATGGGACTTGGAGGTAACAGCAAGTTTACACCAGCCATTTTGCTAGATGTGGATAATCAAGGTAAAAGGATAAGCCTCATCTAAGAAGTCCAAGGCAGACTTTTGAATCTTCAGTTTTTTAAGATCTTCTCTTTTTAAAAAATAAATTACGCTCTTTCTTGGAAGACTCTTTGTCAGCAGTATTTTGTCATACTTATTTAGCAGGACATGCAAAAATTTCTGACTTTACCTAGTCCTTTCCTTTTCAACCATCTCTGGTATAAACAGATTCAATATGAAAGAGGCCTGGTTTCTCCATCTGATTTAGAAGCCTCATAACATCATCTGCTTTACTTTGTAAGATTTCTCATATCAACAACTTCCTACAGGCGACTCTGGGATTTTAGTGCGTCCTAATTTTTTTTCAGACCTACTTCATTACTCATCAGTTACAAACCTATCTCTGTATTTTGTTCAGATCTGAGGTTGGATGGGGCTTCAAGCAACCTGGTCTAGTGGAAGATGTCATTGGCCATGGCAGGGAGTTGGAACTAGATGATCTTTAAGGTCCTTTCCAACCAAAACCCTTCTATAATTCTATGAGTTTGCCTCTTTTGCTGCCATTGGTTTATCTGTGAAAGCAAGGCTTGATTTAATAATACTAGTAGTAGTAGTAGTCGTCATAATAATTGGACAGAGAATCTGTCCTCCCACTTAACAAATAGTAGCCCAAACCAATGGACAAAGAAGCCATAAAAGGAATATACAGTTCTGAATATTAACCCAGCAATAGTTTTGTTTCTCAAAACCCACAAACTTCATATTTTCAGTATTTTAATAAAATTTCTGTAATCTAACTTGTTGTTTACAGTTTTCTAATGAGTCTGTCCCATAAATCTGAAGAATACATACTCTGAATTTTTCACTTAAATATATCTAAGTAGTAGCAATCTATTCTGACAGTGATAATATCCTTTTTTTTTTTTATTAATTTCACTGGTGTATCTTGTAGCTGTTTACTGGACATTTCATTATTGTTCTTGTGGCCATATTTTTAGCCTTATTACAGAATTTCCCAAACGTGTGCTTTACTATTATCTCTGTGCTTCTATATTTACTTTGTATTGAAGTATTAGAGTTTCTTTGCTATTTAGCAGAATTCCCTCTTTCTCCTCTGTCACTCACACAGTTGTGAAGGAAAGACTTGCTAGTTTTCTGGTCTATGACAGAGGAAGAAACAAGGTTTTGTTTAAACATCTCTTGTGCCTCCTTCACAAAGAAGTGATAATGAGACACTTAATCAGAAAACATAATTTTGAATAATGCCATCCTTAACTTTTGGGAATATTTTATTCAAGTATAGACCTGTATCTACTTCAGAATCTCCACTGAAATTTCTATCCCATCATGCAGCTGCAGCTTTAGACATAAATAAGGAATGTATTGTAACTAAGGTTTAGAGGGCTATTCCTTTACTGTGTGCATACGTACATGCTGCTTAGCATACAGTGGGAAATATGTTCGCACTCTCTTGATGAGGCTAGACCACTGCTTCCCAACATGTTACCATTTACATTTTGAAAGAAATTCAAATTGCAGTGGAAGTGAAAACAGCTCTGTTTTATTTTGATGTCCAGAATACCAGGTGGAGGGTTTGCAGAAAGCATAGCCCCATGACAGTGTTGTACTACACAATGAAACCAGAGGAACTGCAAAATGGCTGGGCAGTAGTGCCTTCATGAGGAATACTCTTCCTCTGATGGTGCCTTGCTCCTCTCTGAGGAACCAGCCATCAGGGTTCCTGAAGCCAAGACTTGCACCTTCTGTGTGAAACCAGCACATCTTGATTGCAATTGTAGCTGTACACTACAGCGGTAGTGAATATTGTAAACTAGGACACTTGTGAATATTTCAGTTACTTTTCTGTTGATGTCAGAGAAGGAAGCTCCAGGTAGCTGCATGATAAATAATGAAGACCTGTGATTTATTTACTGTTTATACAGTCTGCGTTTGTCTGAGGTAAGAGCGTGAGAAGTCCTAAGTCACCATAAAATTTTCCTTACCTAATCACAGATAAACCATTGCAGCAGTGTAGCTTTTTGCTTAAGAATGGTTTGCAAGATTTTAGTCTCTAGTTCTCTCTGTGGAACTGTGCAGTGCTGCCACACTCGGAGATATATTATCAAGCTCCTTTTGTGAAACAGATTGGAGAGTTCTGTTTCAATTCTGCTGTAAGGCCTGGGAATGCCTTCAAATGTAATGTGACTTAGTATGCCAAATATGAGTTATCTTTTTTGGGTTTAACATTTTTAAGAACTCTGGTTTTGATGTACAGTAAAAAATTGAACCATTTATCTGCTTTTTAATTATTAGTCAGATAGATGGTGTAGTCTGATGTTATAGGAAGATGTGTTCATCTTCTCTGCTGGTAAAAAGGCAAGGGGATAGTTGAAGGATAAATTTATGATCAGGAAAATTCTGATTTCATCATTTCAGACAGGGAGCAGACTACTTTTCTGCTGGACACTAAGCCTCTGTCTTCCTGGAGCTGTGTCATTTCATTTAAATAATCCACTGAAACTCTCAATGTACATCTATGCTCTATACCACAGATCTGTAACTGGCCATAACAGGCAAACTTGGGTGTGATCCTAGATTTTTTGGTTTTTCTGTCTAAGGGTTATTGCATGTTTGACTCCTGTTACTGGAATCCAGAAGGAGGCATGTTTTCCAGGAACTCAGAAATACTAAGAAAAGTTATTCTACCTAATTTTATTTTTAAATAAATGCAATAAGTTAATTCCAAATAAACATTTCTGTAGTTTTCACTTGCCTGTTAATAAAAATAGTATTTGCTGGAATTTAATTATAATTTTATTATACTCATAAGTTATGCTAAGAATATTTCTCTTCCCCTTCTTGTTATTCCTGTGCTTTTGCAACTATTTTGGGGTAATAATACATGGTCACAATGTAAATCAACAGGTTCTGTTATCTACTATGTTTAATATTTTAATTATTTCCAAGGAAGTTGTGAATGCTCCAACCCTGGAGGTGTTCAAGACCAGGCTGGACAGAGCCTTGGGCGACATAGTTTAGTGTGTGGTGTCCCTGCTCATGGCAGGGGGGTTGGAACTAGATGATCTTAAGGTCCTTTCCAACCCTAACTATTCTATGATTCTATGATTTTGGTGGTGGTGTTGAAAGACACAATGTAGGAATGTGGTTGGAGGGTGTTTTTCTCCATATTTGTTTGGATTTTCCAACTTGGATATTTGTAACAAAATTGTTTTGTAAACATCTATTTATCATTGGGAACTTGGATTCTGTAAGAAAGAAAAACTTCATGGTTTTTGCTTAAGTTTGTGGTTTGTCACTTAGTTTCAGGTTAGACAATTTTCTGATAGTAAATAACAGCCATCATCATAGTGATGCTTCAGCTGAATATCTTGGGACTGGTTCTGAGGTCTTGAATGTTTTTGTTTATTTTTCCTGGTTGAACTTCTTACTCAAAAGATATTTTGTTGCTGTAGGCCGATAGTCTGCAGTCTCTGATAGTACAGAGAACTTAAAATTGCCGGGGAAGAGTCCCTTTTCAAAGGTTCTTAAGAACATATTTGTTAGCATTGTCACAATTACTACATGCTGGTGTTTCTTCTGGATAAAATAAATTTGGATTTTATACTGATCTAAAGCTACAGTACATATACTGCCACTCTGCAAAGTGATGACTTTGTCAAGTGTTTTTCAGCGCAGTTACTTTGAACTACTCCTTTATTTCTATTTCTAAATAGATTTAGAAGTACATTTAGATTTACCACGTTGCCTGTTTGCACTGCCTAGAGCCCAAGCCCCATCACACAGATGTGATGGATGGCTGCAGCTGAAGCGCTGCCTGAGAGGTCCTGAGGCATGTGTGGTGGCATGCAGGGAGGTGTTCTCATAAACACTGGTGGCACCTAGTGGGCAGAGAAGGTGGCAGATGAGAGGGGGCCACCAAAGTCTTACTTGCATGTAAACTCCCTGGGGAGATAGGCTGGCCATGTTTCCATCCCTTACCATTGAACCAAGAGTTCTCCCCATCAAATAGTCTCTGTATTTTTAATGCAGTTCAGTTGCTACTGTAGTCCCACTTAATTCATGCTTGCTGTATTCCCTGTGTCCCAAACTCTGCGTGATATTATACCATGAATGCTTCAACCTCTGTTAAATCTTAATGAGAAGCAAAACTGGCTTGAATTAAGCAGGTCTGACTATATCAATATTTTAGGAATGCAATTTATAACTATATGTAAAAAGAGACTTGTAATTCAGAGGATTATCCACTGTTGTATAAGGAGGGGGGGGGAAATCTCGTTATAACATTTTAATGCCTTTCAAGGCTTTCTGAAATTGAGTTCTCCCTTGCAATCTAAAGGATTTTTTTTTTAATATTTTTATTTTATTTCTGTTTCATCTCCAACCTCTGTAGAAAAGCCCTCTGGACCAGTGGAATGAAACTGGGAGAAACTAGTAGGTAGTTCCCGAAATAAGGACCAAATTGTCATGCTACTCGATGTCTCTAGAAGGAACTAAGAGTCTGTTAAGGCTCCCTTGTTCCCTGAGATTTACTTTTAACGGTGGGACTTGCTTCTGTTTTCTCTCTTATTGAGAAGTTTTTCGTAGCACAGTAAGGCTAATTACATCCTTTGCCGTGCCTGGCAAAAGTCATAGCTAAAGTATTTTCAGCAATGTTTTCCTGTCTCCCCTTAGCCCCTTGCTCAGGGATTGTGACCAAAAAAACAAAACAAAACAAAAACCAGCAACCACAAAACGATTTGTATTTGTGTGACAGTTGCTGCCCTAAGTTATATTTTGAACATATAATATAACTTTTATATAAGTCGTATACTTCTATCACAACAGGTGTAACACTTGTCAGACAGTAAGTGTGACATACTTAAGTTTCTTTATTGTGTGTTTTCCTACCAGTTTGTAATGTTTTGGAAAATAGTTGCTCACGCTCCTGTAACGTGTCCAGAATTTTCACTAGTGTTATCGAAAAGTATTTTTAGTGAAAATGTCAAAGGGCAGATGTGCACCCAGAGTTTTGTAATCTGAGGCCTGCCAGGTCTAGTCTTGTTTACAGCAATCTCATCAAAATCTGATGAACTACCAAAGAGGGAAAACAAATTCTCTTCGTTTTCTTCTCTGAAAACATCAGCTCCATGTACTGTCCAGGGTTCATCAATTAAGTTTATCGGGAACCAACAAAAAAAATGATGAGTTCAAAGGTTGAAAAAAATAATCCCTTTCTTGGTTGCTTTTCATCCAGTTATTCCCCAATATTAAGCATGTTCTTAGAAAAGAGCTGTCCCACAACTGTTAATTCTGAGTGGCTTCAGAAAACAGACACAAAACACTGTCTCTTTAGCACTGTACCCATCTCTCCAAACTATGAGTAACAAAACTGTCACTACTTATGGCAATTGTTGTGGCATCTTGTCGCCACCTCTAGGCTTTCACTTTTGTGGTTGATTTACCAGGCTTTTGAGCACTGAAGTGTCAGTGAAAGCACAGTAGTCCTGGAAAGGCAGAAATTTTACACTCAAAAGAATAAAGTTTTTAAACTGGACCTAGGCAGAAGTTCTATGATGTCTACAGGATTGGTCTTCCATAGTTTGTAAGACTGCAGTTTGGCATTTGGCTGGGAACAAGGACAAGCATTATGAAATGCTTCTTACAAAGCCATCTCCCTGACTGACCTTCAGACTTTATCAGCAGTACAATGGACATACTCTCATGAAACCTGCAATAAATTGCAAATTTTCATATTCAGATTTCTGTTTCCTTGCAACTCCAATTAAAAAAACAAAACCCAAACTTGTTCACAAGTGCAATTGTCATCAAGCAGCATCTGCAATCCTGTTAAGAATGAGAGATAGGGATAATTATTTTTGCATGTAATTTGGAAAAAAAAAATAAGAATGGTTATTTCTTTGAAAACCAATTTCTATCGCAATTCAAATCAGCTGTTTACAAAGGAGGGATGTGATCTAAACTCAGCACAGAAAGCTTCAATCCTGTCTCTAGGTCTTTCTTTCCTGAGCAAGTAAAAAGAATCCATGTGAACAGAATTTTCAGCAGGTCTGTGGAACTTAATGTCTCATTGTGTCTCTGGAAGTGCTTTGATTTGATGCAGTAGGCATGGAACAATAAACAGTCATAAAAAGCAGCATAACAAAAGCACAGTATAAGATTCAGGCTTCTGATCCTGGAGACTCAGTGATCCATTTTCCAGCTTTAATTCACAAGGTATTGTTTCTCCTGCCTTATTTCATTCTTAGATTTCAACTTAAAATAAACCCATAAAAACATCACAGAGTTTGGCTGAATACATCAGATCTATTAACCAGAATGACAACTTTTCTAAAGCACTTCCCAGGGATTGTAAAATCTCTTTATGGGCGAGCTTCCTTTGTCTACTCCTATGTTAATGAAAGAGCAGTGTTCTTGTGTATTCTTTATCGTTCTCAACTGATAGCATGTCAGGTGAGAAAAACTATTAAAAATGGCATCTGTGAATGAGTTAGTTGTATCTACCCATGTAGAAGCTGCAGGACCAAAAATATTCCACATTATCATAGAATCATAGAATAGTTAGGGTTGGAAAGGACCTTAAGATCATCTAGTTCCAACCACCCTGCCATGAGCAGGGACACCACACACTAAACTATGTCGCCCAAGGCTCTGTCCAGCCTGGCCTTGAACACCTCCAGGGTTGGAGCATTCACAACTTCCTTGGGCAACCCATTCCAGTGCCTCACCACCCTCACTGTGAAGAACTTCTACCTTATATCTAACCTAAAGTGCCCCTGTTTAAGTTTAAAGCCATTAAAACTCATCATGCTGCAGTTGTAATGATTATTTTAGGAGCTAATGTTGTGTGGTGTACCAAAAGCAACTGAATTATGGACTTTGATTGTTTTCAGTGTGTTGAATTTTTGAAAACTCACTTCTCCTTTATTGACCTATCCATTTTGTAGGATTGTTGTTACTTTATAAAATTACAAATTCTCTGTTCAGTGAGTAAGTATTAATGGTATTACTAATGAATATCTTTTTATGAGCTGAAAATCTGCTGTGTTGCGAGTTAGTATATTAGAATAATTTATAAGACAATTGACCATCTGCTAGTTTTATTCTATGATATTGGCTGGTCATATCAATAAAGGCAAATATTGCCTCCAATTGAAAAGGCTGTCATTCACAGTGTAATTAAATTTTTATTGTTTGTGGTCTCTGTACTGCCCCACAGCTTCGCTTAGAGCATCTATTACGAAAATAAGATCAATTACTCAGTGTAAGTGCTCTTATTTTTAATAAGAGAATGTTAAGCTATGAATCTTACATGCTGACAACTGTGCTGTAATATCTTGGCTCTCTAGTAGTTGAATTAATAAACATACATTTGCTCATTTTGTCAGAGCAAGTTTATTGGTATAATGAAATAATGTTTTACTGATGAATGAAACTCTCCAAATCTTCAGCTTGATTAATTTCATAGCATGAAAATGAAGTGGATTTCTTTTATCAAACAGGTTATTCTAAGGTGAATTTAATGTGAGGGTTTTTTCCATTAATACATTTTCATAGAATTGTTTTCCTTGTTTTCATCTTGCAATTAGCTCTCTGGAATATTGCAGTTGTAAACTTTTTCAAGTTTTTAAAATTAGGTGGTCATATTTTCTATTTGATATTTTATGTGAATTGATTCCAATTGTTCACAACACACTGAAATGTTGTCAAAAATCGTGTCGTTAGTTTAGTTACATTTACCCCAAATTGTCTTTGCTGCAGATAGTTATTAAGCATCAATAAAATATTGCATTTTATATTTTGGATGATGCATGCTATGTTCCCAGGTTAGAACTCCTTTAGCGTAGAGCTAAAACAAAAGTGGATTTTCATGTCAAAGTACTAAACTGTTTCATGAGTCTTGGTTTGTACAGGTAAACCATGAGCACAGGTATTTATTTTAAAGTACAAATCTAGGATACATTTCATTAAATAGTAATTCAAATTATTGTTATTCCTCTGTGTGTCATTTTCTCTCTCCCATTTCCTCAATCTGATTCATATTTGGAGACCTGAAGAAGTAAAAGAACTCTAATTTATCAATTATTTTTTTTCAGAACCCTAAAGGGAAGTTTGCTTTTGTTTCTCATTTCTGGAAACACCTGTGCACTGTTGAGTTTAATTGGGCTACAGCTGGTGCCACTGTTGTATGGAGTGAGCAGGGATTTGCAGCCTGACTGGAAATCTTGACATTGTGTGTCATTGTCTGTTTCCTAAGCTGTTACTGTACTTACATAAGTTAGAAGGTGTTCTAATTTTGGTGAGATTGCATTCTTTGTCAACCAGTATAGGTGGTATAGGAAGATCAGTGCTATGAATGGTAAGCATATTGCACACTAGCACAGGACAAGCCTGCTCAACAGCCATCGAATTTAACTTCTATTTTGGGTAGTTAGGTGGTCATCTTAAGAATGCTGTAATGAGGAATCACTGATCAGCATCTTAAGATCATAGAATGGTTGAGGTTGGAAAGGACCTGAAGATCTTATCATTCCAACCCCCCTGCCATGGGCAGGGATGCCTCACCCAAGACCATGTCTCCCAAGGCTTTGTCCAACCCGACCTTGTACACTACCAGGGATGGAGCATTAACCATTACTTTGGGCAATCTGTTCCAGTGCCTCCCCACCCTTACAGTAAAGAACTTCTTCCTTATATCTAACCTAAAGTTCCCCTGTTTAAGTTTAAACTCATTACCCCTTGTCCTACCACTACAGTCCCTGATGAAGAGTCCCTCCCCAGCATCCTTGTAGGCCCCCTTCAGATATTGGAAGGCTGCTATGAGGTCTCCACGCAGCCTTCTCTTCTCCAGGCTGAACAGCCCCAACTTTCTCAGCCTGTCTTCATATGGGACGTCCTCCAGCCCCCTTATCATCCTCGTGGCCCTCCTCTGGACTTGCTCCAACAGCTCCATGTCCTTTTTATGTTGAGGACACCAGAACTGGACACAATACTCCAAGTGAGCTCTCAGGAGAGCAGAGTAGAGGGGCAGGATCACCTCCTTCGACCTGCTGGTCGCGCTTCTTTTGATGCAGCCCAGGATACGGTTGGCTTTCTGGGCTGCAGGTGCACACTGGAGCTGGCTCATGTTTAGTTTCTCATTGACCAACACCCCCAACTCCTCTGCAGGGCTGCTCTGAATCACTTCTCCACCCAACCTGTAGCCGTGAAACATTAAAAAAATGTTGAGGAGAGTTTTATATAAAAGGGAGAAGAGCTATACTTTTTCTGGATTTAAAATTATGATTGAAAGCAAGCTACCTATCTTCTGTCCTAAAGAGGTTCTAGTTGAATTGGTAAAAGAAGGGAGGAAATAAGATATGCAACAAATATGCTGATCAGAAATAAGAAAAAGTTGAAAACAAATACAGTTTTTGGTTAGATTTTTAGCTATCGAATGTATGAAGTTTAGAAATGGCAATAAATCAAGTCATATTGAACTTAAAATATAAGAATTCTTCTGTTTAAGGTCTGAATAAAAAATTGAGTGCAGAAATCAAGGTATCATTGACTGTGTATAAAAGATGACCTACTGTTCTTTTTCTTACACACCTTTCATAGCTGACCTAGCTTTTTTATACACACAGTAATATATCAGTGCTTGAAAATACTTGTACATAGTTGCCCAACTAATAAATTAAGTTTACCAACTTTTGTGGTTATATTAAAAGCAGTTCAAAGCACATGGTACACCGAAGTGCCCCTTCACAAAGAAGAGAGCATCTCTGGTGTGGTGGCTGGGATGTGATAAAACAGTGAGTCTAGCTACTGACTCTGGTCTGCTGAAGAGCAAAGGCTGAGCTTGTACAGCTGAAAAAAATTCAGAATAAAATTCCTGTGGTGGCCCTGAGTTACCACGGACGGACTTAGCCATTGGCACTTTTCGAGGACATGCTGCCAAACAATCAGCTGCTTCCTGTAGGAGACCTACCATCTGGAGCTTAGAGAGTGATCCTTTTGATCTGGCAGTGAACAGTTTGCCATATGCAGTTTTTCATCTTTTCCTTTTTGCGTTTGGTTTTGTTTTTGTTTTTTTTCCTCTGAAGTTTTGGAAGATTTTATACAACAAACTTCATGGAGATACGTTATAAGATTTCTTCTCTCTTTGAGTTGACAGTGGAGGAAGTTACCTAATAAACTGTTTGAGATTCAGCCTTAAAAAACTGACATTCAAAGTTAGAAATTGTGGCAGAGAACTGAGGGTCATGTTAAAGACTAGCACCCAGAAAGTATGTGAGCGAACAGTTTGGTACAAGGGAAGTGAACTGATTGTATTTTGGACAGGAAGCTGTTAAGAAGGATTTTGTTTGGTGTGTGTTTAAAGACTTAAGAGAAAGAACTTGAGACATGATTAAATCCTCTGTTGAGCTGAAACTGCCAAAGAAAGCAATGAACTTGGGAACAATTTAGGCTGGGCTTCAAGATGGATAGGTCACTTTCCAGTTCCATGTGGATAAATATAAAATAACAGTGTTATGGGATAAAGGACTTAAAAGGGGAACATGCACTCACTAGCCTGAAGTTAATAAATATTGAGCAGGATGTCAGCCTAGAGATTGGAGTAGATGGAATTGTAAAATCCTTGTGATAGAGAGCAAAGAATAATGAGGCTGCATTCTCCTTGTGTGTCTTAACTGCTAGCTCAAAGTAAGATCTAATACAGATTGTTTGTGAATCAACTTATTCCTAGCAGAGCAGAATTATGTTTGAAGTGTTACACAGAGTACAAAGATATAGAAGAGTAAGAGGGAAAGCATGATACTTCATGAATTAATTTCATGTGACCTTTTCCTACAGTTTAGTTAAAACTCAGTTTATTTTGAAAGGGTTTCTGGGGCATTGCAGGGTCCACATGGTGGCCACCTCACTGTGTGGCCAGGCAGTAGGTTATTCACACCATTCTGCAAAAGCAAGATTGGCTCCCTGGGAGTTTCTGCTCCAGTTCTTAGTTGTAATAAACTCTCTTAAGGCAGTACAGTCCAGAAACATACTCTCAAGCAGGAGGTGAATGGCTAGGAAGAGATGGACCTTTTAAAATTAGTCATGGGCTTCTAAGTGACAGCTAGAAGCAGGAGGGAGAGCATTTCAGTGGATGCCGTGGTGAATTGGATCTCCATGACTATTTCACCCCGATTTGCTTTATGACATTACTTTACACTTTTGTATCTCTGTATCATCTTGGCTACCAAACTGACAGTTATTCAGATAAAGATGGCTCCTTGCCATGATTTGCACAAGTCCTACAACAATAGGAGTCTGTTCTTGCTCGAGATGTATACATACTACTTTAATTTACAGAATCTTTCTGTAAAAGCCAGCTGTTTGTTTCACAATGGTATCAAGGAGTTTACAAAGTTTGTGCTGAAGGAATAACACCGAATTAAATTAAAAGGTTTTTTATATCTGTCTTTCATTTCATACATAGCTGTCATTGTTTGTAGTACAAGAAAATAATAAATGCTGCAGTTAATTAAAAATAGAAACACAATTGAATTATTCTATTGAATTATCCCATTCTATGGAAACACTATTTATTTTGTACAAGCTTCAAAACGAGAGAGATAATTTCTTTTATATAAAGATGTACGTAAGTTACTAGGAAACAAGAGAATTCATCATGACCTTGTTTTCTTCTTTGAGGGCTTCAAACTATAAACTCTTAGACTTTTGGGTGATACGTGGGCCTGGCATAGGAAAAGAGCAAGTGGGTATTTACACATCATAACTCACTAAGGAAATAACTTCTGTCACATGAGGGAAACTGTGCAATGCTGAAATACAGGTGATGATTTTGGAGGGTTTTTTTAATGAAGCTTTTGTTGAAAACAGAAAATAGTATGCGTCTTAAATGTCTTTCCACCATGTGGTTCAATGTGTAAGATATGAGAAATGCCACTGCATGAGTATTTCCCCAGAATTTCAGTCTGTCTGGATCTATCTGCCTGTGTCAGAATAGGGGTCATAGCTGCTTCTACCCAAAGCCACCATCAGTGATGCAGTTGTCTTACTGCGATGTCAAATTTCACCATTATTCCTTTGGCTGTGGTTGCTGCAGTTTTAAGAGATTGCCAACACTTATTACCCACCCTCTGTGGAAGGGTTACACTGCCACAGGAATAGTGGATAGAAACATATGTCTAGACTGCGTACCCCCTCCAATAGTTGTTTTTGTGCTCTGTGAGCTGCAGCCTTTTTTTTTTTGCTGCCTCTGTGGCAGATGCAGTGATTTTTGACAGCAGTGGCAAGCAGGGCCAGTGTAGTCAGGGGGAGACATTTTTGTGGCATTTTGATGTGGGCTGCAAGAGGAAAAAATTCTCATGCCTGCCTTTCTTGCTCTTGTTAAGAGCAGCAGTTACTAACTCATTTGTATACCATCACAAAGAAAAGCCAGGGTAGAAATCTACATGGTGTCTTTTAAGTCTGGAGGCTGGTGAAGCATATTTGGGAACTATGTGTTTATGATTGCCCAGGGTCTTATACCCTGCCCAAAGAATTAGGTCTTCACCACAGTCAGAGGTAGGATGGTGGGTTGCCACATATTTGCCTATTTCCTTCTGTGTTCTGTTGTTCAGAAGCAGCAGGCAGGAAACTTCTAAAGTCTGTATGATAGAAACAAACTGCAATGGCAATTAAAAAGAAAAACAAAAGATCTGAATTCATCAAGGTACCAAATGAAAGTAAAAGCGATCATGTATTTTTCTTTTTCTTTTTTTTTTCTTTTTCCGTAATACTGCAGGTGTTCCTTCAGAAGACATAGACTGCTGGTAAAATGTTAGTATTAGGCCTGCAGCAGATTAAATCAGAACAAATCAAAGTACCAGAACTACGGACACTGAAAGCTAGTTGAGGGTGATTAATATTGCTGTTTCTGGATCTGTCAAAAATAGCAAATAGTGAAAACATGTATTTCCAAGTTGCAACATAAATATGTTTTATCAAAGGTTAATTCAATCTGAAAACAATATTGCATCTTCTTGTGTAATACCAGCTTCCCATTTGCACTGTTAGAAAGTTTTGCAGCCACTTGGCTTTACCAACAGGGTGGTTTAGATTTATCAGTTAATTAAGTGGCTCTCACTATAAAATGGATCTGGTTACAGATATATATATATATGTTGGGTATATATTTACATATGTTGGGTTAACCCTGGCTGGATGGCAGGTGCCCATCAAAGCCACTCTATCACTCCCCTCCTCAACTGGACAAGGGAGAGAAAATGTAACAAAAGGCTCATGGAGAGATCACTCATCAATTACCATCATGATCAAAACAGACTCTATCTGCGGAAATTAGTTTTTCTGTATTACAAATCAAATCAGAGTAGAATAATGAGAAATAAAGCCAAACGACGCACTTTCCACCCACCCCTCCCTTCTTCCCAGACTTCACTTTACTACCAGCTTCCTCTACCTCCTCCCCTTCCTGAGCATGCAGGGGGACGGGGAAGTGGAGGTTGTGGTCAATTCGTCACATGTCTCTGTCGCCCCTACCTGCTCAGGAGGAAGGAGCTTTTTCTTCTCTCTAGCTGCAATTGCTAAAGTAGCTTTTTCTTCTTCTTAAATCTGTTATCCCAGAGGCGCTACCACTGTAGCTTATGGACTTGGCCTTGACCTTGGACCCAGCTAGTGTTATCTCTGTTACACATAGGGGAGGCTTCTAGCAGCTTCTCACAGAAGCCACCCCTGTGGCCTCCTCACTATCAAAATCTTGCCACAAAACCCAATACAGCATACGGGGCGGGGGGGGAAGCTTTAAAAATTTGAATAGCTGAAAAATAAGAAAAGAATTTATTTTTAGCTCAAAGATAATTTCTGACTGAAAGGATTTGTCTGGGAAAGTTATCACAGAGTTGAGATTTGGATTGGAAGCTGGAACTTCAAAGTAACAACTTGCTTCTGTTATATGTGTTACATGTATTTTAGATATATATAGTTTGTTAGGTGTACTTCACATATATTCATTTCTTATACTAAGTTTCTCACAGTTGTTTTATTCCAGAACTGTAATTACTTGATAAGAAAGGCTTTACCTTTTGTCAGCTTTTCATCAGTTTTTCTTTTCCCTTAAGCTGATACAGTAGGTGCAGTGTTCAAGTTGTTAAGCTAAGTAAAACAAAAAACCGATTTGTGCTATGAACCTCCTGTAAATAACTTGCTAGTGTTCTCTTCCCTCAGATTTACTAATAAGAAGAAGCTTCTATGGTGGTTTTACAAGACAGGTTTTGTGACGTCTGTTTTCTTTTATGCGTATAGCTCACACCTACCATTGCAAAACTGACATTCTTCACTGTTATTTGTTGATGCTTAAAAGTTAAATGAATAATTCAGTCCCTTTACCCTTCTTGCTTTGCTGCACACCTATTGAGGTCTCAGAGCAGAGTCTTATCACTAAATTCCAACTTCCTTTACAGCTCCAATTTCATGCTTGGCCTTTCCTAAGATACATACCAGCAAAATATAAATAACTGAAAGACAGAAAACATCTGTACAGATTGTTTTAGCAAACCTCGTGTGTGTAATATGCGTTTCCCATCCCTCCTAAATTAGAATGGATTGTTAAAAGAAGTCTGCATTTTTTTGGTCAAGCAAACACTGTTGTGTTACAGCTATGTCCACCAGTATGTGGGTGAGAGTTCAAAAATACGATGAAGTTGCAGAGCACTGTAAGCACTGTCTTTAAAGGTCATGAGCATATCACTGTGTACGTACATAAATAAAGCAGAAATGGAAACACTGAGCCCTGCATTTAGGAGGCTTATGATGATTACAGGCAGATAGATAGTCTGCACGTGTGCCTCTTAACTTTTCCATTGTGACAAAATATGAACAAGCTTACCTTACCTTTAGTTGTCACCGGTTTTTGTATCTTGTTAATTCACATACTCTTTAGTTCACTAAAAATTAAGTATGTTATGTGCTGAAGGGTGAGCAGGGGAAGCAGTGTTTTTGGACCTTCTGTACAGAGGAGTTGTCCATGTTGGAAAAGTAAGGACTTTTTTAGTAAACAGAATGTGAAAAGTGGTTCATTCCTCAGTGTAGTCAAGGCAGTCATAGCTAGTCTTACACCAGAAGGCAGAGATTTATCCTTAGATGCCAGAAACATTTCAGAACCTGAGTACCTTTGCAGTTAGTGGGATCTAGATTCCCTTACAAACCCAGGTTTAGTTCTTGTAGAAAGGTAGATGTTAGGATTAACCACAACCATTTGAAACAGTTCCACATGGAAGGGTTTGTTGTCCTCATTGAATAATAAAATGCATTCATCGTTTTGCTACTTAACATTGCTTTAATTATGGGTGTTTATTAGGAGTGATTGCCTGCAGTGATTAAATAAAGGAATATACTCCAATACTGGAAGAGATTATTCTAAAACTTATTTCCTGCAGGCTTTCTTGCTATTAATTTTATTTCGGTGGAGCAATCACTTGGACTCTTCTGGATCTGAAGAATTTCTGCTTTTTCTCAGTCACCAACTTGTGAGATAAACATTTCACAGTTGGAGTTGTTCAGGGAAAAAGAGAATATCCCTTTCAAAAGAGCTATTTGTATGTGAAAAATCAATATAATAGTGATATATGAGAAAATATAAGAACTCAAATCGTAACTTAAAGTATTTTTTCTGCATTGATCAAACCAATGAGATTTGATTCTCCTAAATAAACAAAAACTCTGGCTGCAGACAAGCTGCCCATAATGACTGATCTGTGAGAAGTTCTGTTGTTTTTCTGAGTGTTCACTGCTATGAGACCTTGGCTGCAGAACTATTTGTTAGACCTCAAGGTATATTTTAATATGCTTTTTGTTCCTCATATGAAAAAAATATTGTTGACAAAAGTTGCTGCTTTAGAAAAAAAATTTCCCCACAGTTGCACTTTAACTACTAGCAGTGTAACTACTACCAGTATGCCCCAAGAAATAATTTTTTCAGATTTTCTTAATGGAAAGACTCGCACAGGGTAAGATAAAGTATGAAGATAAAGCTTATTTATTTATTGTATTAGTTCACAAAGTTTAGATGTGCTTATTTACTAATAAAGTGTGTTTAAGATTCCTGAAAATGATTGAATGCTTCAGTTTGCCAGTCATCTTTTTCAGTGAGACCTTCATTTGACAAGTGTTTGTCTTGTATATTGCAGTGGATAATTGAATTGATACTTAGACAAAAAAATGTCAGGATTACCTCAAAAATAGGTACATGATGCTATGAGCTATTACATAAGCACTCCTAAAAATTTAAATTTTTGCTCAGATACTTCAGGCTACAAATGGGAACGGCTATACTTTCGTTTTGTATTTTTTTGTTTGGTTGTTGTTTTTTCTTTCCCAGACTCTTAGTATCATTGTCTGAATATTATCTATTATTAAAGCTTGCTTGCTGCTTGTCTTAGTAATGTACTCATTTGTGGATGGCAATGCTAGTAAGATATTAGTCCTCTAGAGCTCTTCAAAGTGGAAAAAATATTCCAGATAATGTTCCAAAATTTTTCAAATCTTCTGATCATCTGGGCATATCTTGCATGTACGGTTGGGCTGGCATATTATTATGTTTGGGGCTTTTTTTAAGAGTATTTTAGTGCAAAGTGACTTTATACATCACTCACATTACCTAATTGTATTCTGCTGTTCATATCTCATCAAGTATGCAAGTTGTTGGGAGAGCAGTTCCAAGTTTTAGCAGATGGAAGCCACTATTTTTATATCTATAAATAGTTAATTTGGTGTCATTCTTTATTCCTCCAGAGGTAGAAGAAATAAAAGAATGTCAATTGATATAGTAATAAAAAGAAATTTGCTAGGTTTTTGCACTGACTGTTGCTATTGGTTTTGTGTGATTGATCTTTTCAGCCATTTTTTGTTTAATGACATCAGTGGAGCATAAT
Source organism: Nestor notabilis (assembly GCF_000696875.1). NCBI lineage: Eukaryota > Metazoa > Chordata > Aves > Psittaciformes > Psittacidae > Nestor > Nestor notabilis. The sequence continues at coordinate 66,189 of NW_009940409.1, read as the reverse complement.
GCAATCACTGTTCAAAGAGTTGTTTAAAATTATTGTCCTCCAAATAATACTAGCTTTTTTGGAGAACAACATTATCATAATGATCTCCTTGCTTCTCATGATTTGTGTCATGTTATTGGCCTTAATGCCTGTTTGTGTATGAGTCAGTGGAAAACATATGCCTGCAAGAAAAACTTTGTATGCATTTATAGGTGTAACTTTCAGTAATGCAATTACACTTACATGCATTAACTAGTCTGTGGTTGTGCCATACTCGTGCTGACTGTAAAACACTTGCTACAGTAGGAGGCACATTTTTTAGTTACATCACAATGTGACATCTCTGTAACAGAGAGCACGCTTCCACAGACTACCAAAAGTAATGCTGCATCTTCTACACTGTTAATCAAAGAGCACACACAGGTATCCTATTTGCTGGTAGCCAGGAAGCCTGTGGCATGATCACTGATGAAACAAGAACTTGGTTTTCATATGCAAATGAACCCCAGTCATACTATTTTCTTTCTGATTTAAGAATCTGAAAGAGTTTCTTAGATATATGAAGGTGGCAGTGGCCAGTTGTCCTGGGTTCAGCTGTAGTAGTCATTTTTCTCCTTCTTAGTAGCTGGTGCAGGGCTGTGTTTTCAACTGTCGCCTGAGAACAACGCTGATAACACCGATGTTTTTATTTGTTACTAAGTAATGCTTACTCCAATCAAGGACTTTTCAGTCTCATGTTCTGAGGATGGGCACGGGAAGCCGGGAGGAAGCAGAGACAGGACACCTGACCCAAACTAGCCAAAGGGATATTCCATACCACAGCACGTCATGCCCAGTATATAAACAATGGGGAGTTACCCGGAAGGGCCAGGTTGGCAGATGGCAAGCAAATGTATTCTCTCCCCTTGTTATTTCCCTTATCTTTATTATTACTGGTGGTAGCAGTAGTCGTTTGTATTATACCTTAGTTACTGGACTGTTCTTATGTCAACCTGTGGGAGTTACATTCTTTCAATTCTCCTCCCCATCCCTCCAGGATCAGGGGGAAGAAGAAGGGAGGGAGGGAGGAGCAGCTACATGGTTCTGAGTTACTGGCTGGGCTTAAACCACGACACCAGTACGTATACTAATTTAATTTTTTTTACACAATTTCTGTGTAGAAATAGACCTGTTTCTATTACATTCCTTTTTCACAGCTCTTCAGAATTAGTTGATTCTCTTCGTTACAGGAGGGGAAGTCTCTGGCGTAAAAAAGTAACTGTATCCTGATTTCCTTTGGCAGCTTACATGCAGTCAAAGATAGATGCAGTGATTGTGTTCAGACTCAATAAAAAAGTGCAAGTTTTGGTCCCCAGTTTCTGCTCTGGGATGCAGAACATCTGATACCTGCTCCTGTTGAACCACATCCTTATGCCTTTCATCAGATAGTCTGAAGGATTTCATTCTGCATCAGTCAGGATTTGATCCTTGGTGCATGTATGAGTTTCCTGATAACATCTGCCTGTAGCAAGTTGCCTACCACTGAGGTTTGCACACCAATACATACTTTTCAGTATCTTTCCTTCTAAAAGGAGCTGTTTCATAAAACAAAGCTCAAATAAGTGATCTACTGGCAGAGTCCTACTTGGCTCCTGTACTCTGTGAGGAAGAGATTTCTCATTAATTTATCAGATTCATACCCTTCATCCCACTCACAAGCTGCTCACTTGTTACAGTAAGTCGTTAAATAAGCCTAAAATTCATTGTATTTGTTTTCCTGTGTAAACTGCGCAAGTTTAAAGACAATCTCCTGAGTTAAATTCTGATGAGTACATGCAAATTTGGTGCAGATTCAGTAAGAGGTTCCTTACTGACTCAGTTGTTGCCTTTACTTACTTAAGAACAATAAAATCTCATGGAAGAGATGGGTATGAGGGCCAAAAAAGAAGTGTTGCAACAGGCACAGAAGTACTAGTTTGTTAGCTAATACACGCTTTCGAACATGTGAGGCATTATAGACATTCCTCTGCAGTTGGTTTAGTTTGGAATGAAGCCGTTAGTGTGACTTGGTAATCCATGCTGTCCATAGGAACAGTGTTACAGTAATGACACTGATTTTGAAACATGCCATTTTGTATCATTTGATCCAGAAATGCTGTTTTTCTCATTGGACTCAAGATAGCATAGGATATTATTTAGTAAGTACCTTTCATTAACTACCTCTGTCAGGTTTGATACTTACTGTGGCCAGGTCCAGCAGCAATAGAAGGTATATGGAAGAAAAGACTCTCATGTGATATGTTGATCTGTCCATAATCAATACACGTACGAGAACCTAAGCATCTAAAACCAGAAAATATATTTTTTTCTTCTGGTTAGTTGCCAATAATTGTAATTTAAATGGTTAAAGCACTTGTGATATTTAGCACCCTGGGTTAACAATGAACAAAGTCATTTAAGCTGTACTGAAGGGCAGACTTTAAAGGTTAACATCTTCTACATGCAGTTTTGACCAAGATACAGTATTCAGAGAAGTGAATATTTATTAATTAAAAAGATTCATTGGCAGGTGCAATGGAATTTAAAAAAAATAATAATAATAATTTTGGGGAAGAATTTATTTCTTGCTTTTTCTCCTCTGTTACAATTTGTACTGAGACTGATGATGAATAATTGAGGTCAGATTTCCAGATTTGTTCAGCATTGACCTAAATCAGCTCCTACTAAAATTGCTGTGAATTCTAACCCTGTTTTAAGACAAAGATGGTTCTGGTCAGTCCTATATGTATGGTTTGGGGTGGAGGTAGGATGTGTGTCCATGAATGGAGTGATCTTTATTATTTTTTTTTAGTTCTTCAAATTAATTTAAAGCATTAAAATCAACTTAAACCAGTAAAATATGTAGAATTTTATTTTGAAGAGGAAAAAGAGAATTACAATTCCAGTTACCAAAGAGGGTGCATTCTTAGCAGCATCTTAGAATCAGAGAATCACGGAATGGCTAGGGTTGGAAAGGACCTTAGTTCAAAACCCCCTTCCATGGGCAGGGACACCTTCCACTACACCAGGTTGCTCCAGGCCCTGTCCCACCTGCCTTTTATAACTACAGCATGTCCCACTACCACAGGGTGGAGCATTCAGGGCTACCTTGGGCAGCCTGTTCCAGTGTTTCACCACTTACTGTAAATAATTTGTTCCTTATATCTTACCTGAATTTCCCCTGTTTATGTTTAAATCCATTACCCCTTGTCATTATGGTCCCTGATGACATCCCTTTCTGGTATCCTTGTAGGCCCCTTTCAGATACTGGAAGGCTGTTGTAAGGTCTCCAACCAGCATTTTCTTCTCCAGAGCGAACAACCCCAACTTTCTCAGCCTGTCTTCATACTGGAGGTGCTCCAGCCCCCTTATCATCCTCATGGCCCTCATACTTAGCATAAATCCTCCTGTCATAGCACATGTTAACAGCTTCAAAGGAAGTAGAGACGTTTACTTGCAACTGCATCAATTGTCAGGGCTCATCATTTATGATGGAAACAGTTTCATTTACAGTTAAAACTAAAGGTAATACTGTTAAAGCAGGTGTTGAAGATATTAAAGGTCACTCACTTGAGAGGCAAGTATTGATACATTTCACAGTCTGCCTGCCATCTAAGTTACACAGTGTGTCCTTATTTCCTTCTAAAAAAGTTACACACATTTGGAATAATGAATATTCCCTGCTGGGGTCTCTCCTAAGTTAGTATGCTAGAAGAAACAGATACTTATTTATTTCATTACTTTTTCCCTAGTGATTAACCTGGTCTCTTAACTCCAAATAGCAACTGACTCAACTTCTGGTATTCCAAGTGACAGTGAACTCTACTACTACTCCACTCCTGAGGTGCATTCATTACAGCTTGTCACCAAAATGCATTAGAAAAAATGATGCTTTACAAGTTGTGTCATCTGACACACAGTTTCAATTTTCTGACAGGATTTTTGAAGGTAGACATGGAAGTTTGGTGTAATTGCTGCTTTGAAAACCTGGCCTTAGAAAGCGTTTACAAAATCAAGTGATCTGGAAGCAGTACTTCTGATTAAATTCATGGACAATAGAATACATATGGGGGGAGGGTAAGCTTTGAGGCATATGACTTTGAAAATTCCCCTTTATTTAGGATCAAAGATTAGATTGTTGTAGTAGTTCTGAGGGGATGAAGGCACGGACCCAGAGCGTCTTCATGCAGTGAATCGCTTTATTGCCTACTGCTCTAACTTTTTATACCATTCTAACAACAGTTATTTTTAGCCTATTGCTCTAGCTTTTATACCATTCTATTTGTAGCCTATCATGTTTAGTTCCTGACTTATAGTTTGTTTGTTAACACTGCTTGCTTTCTCACAGTCAGTCCCAGAGTAGCCAGTTTCTTATCTTTATGCTCTCTCCTCCTCAGCCAGGTGTCTTGGTATCTTATGCTCTCTCCTCTTCAGCCAGCTGGGTTGCTCTGCTTGATTGTACTTTGTTTCTTCTTTAACTCTTTCTTCTCCAGCCAAGCAGTTACTTCTCTTTGGCAATAATCAAATACTTTCCATTGTCTCCCACAGTAGTTCTACTTCTGGGTTTCTTCTGGTTTTGACGTAATTTAACCTGTTCATGTAAATCCTGTGGATCTCTACTGTTTCTTGTTGCTTACAAACATAGAGTACTTAAGAGAGAATGGAATGAGTAATTCTTCATGAAGTTTATAATATTTTAGATGATGATATCTCTATCTGTGGTGCATAATATCTTGCTTCAAAATAATCCTAATAAATTCAGTGGAAATAAACTTGGGAAATAATCTCTGCTGTAACTGCGCTAAGGATTTCTGATTGAGGGCCTATAGCAGTATTACACACACTGTAGAAACATTAAAAAGCTGTTCAATCTAAGGAGTCAAAATAAGAAATGTTATTTGTCTAGTTCTCAATAGTTCTCCAGATTTGGAGTGGAACAGAATGGAGTGGAACAGAATATTTCAGTTGAAAGGGACCAACAACAATCATCTAGTCCAACTGCCTGACCACTTCAAGGCTGACGAAAAGTTAAAGCATGTTGTTAAGGGCATTCTCCAAATGCCCCTTAAACACTGACACGTCTTGGGGTAATTACCACCTCCCAAGGAAGCCTGTTCCAATGTTTGCCCCCCCTCTTGATAAAGAAATGCTTCCTAACATCCAGTCTGTACCTCCCCTGGTGCAGCTTTGGACCATCCCCATTCGTCCTACCGCTGGATACCAGGAAGAAGAGCTCAGCACCTCCATTCGCACTTCTACTCAGGAAGCTGCAGAGAGCGATGGGGTCCTTGGCTGTTAGGATCCAAACTTACACACACAGTATTTTTCTTTCTTTCTATTTTATATTAAGAGAAGTATGTCTGCCTTTCTTTGATTTCAGATTGTGATTTCAATTTCTACACTGTGATTTTCAAGGAGATTCCCGTAATGCCTGTGCATCAAGCCTGTCAGTCTCCTGTTGGGTTCAACAGGCTTTTTCGTTCACCCATCACATTTGCTGAGCTCTCAAGCTCATGGGTTGTTTTTGAAACAGAATGTTTCTATTCATACATGGAAATAGGTGAAAATATAGCACCAGTCATTATTTGAAAGAGAAGGTATTTGGATGTTGGGTCTCTTTGTGCATTTTACTGGAGCATCTCTCACTCAAACCTTGTGAATGTGAAGCTGAAGCTGAAGTGTTGAACTGCAAGACTAAGCATAGCTGAGCAGAAAATACTTCCATATTCATTACAGAACAGAAAATAAATTGTGCTACCTAATTAAAAGAAAAAAGTAGTTCAGCTGAAAACCAAAGGCACACAATGTTTGCAGAAGAAACCTCTTGTTTTCAGTCTTCTACGAAAAAAATCAAAGGAAGCAAATACTTTTGTTTAAAAAAAAAAAATCTAACCAAGTTTTCCTTTAAAGAAGCTTCCAAGATATTCATTAGCCTTCATTCTTATTCCTTCCTTCCCACTGACAGTGCCTTGAGAGACTCACTTAATCTCTTTGTCTCCTTTCCCCTTCTTTAAAGGCAAAGTGGTAAGATTTAATTGTATCTAAGTAATGTGAGGAATCAAGAAACAGCTGAAAGGAAAGATCTTTAAAAGCAATAAATAGTATAACATTGTCTTTAAATGTCTTCATAAAGTAAAAAGCTCAAGTTTCAAACCAACAAATTAAATTGTTTAGTTCATTTTCTTCTGATGGCATAGGCTGAGTTAAAGCATACTGAAGAAAGCTGTGTGGGAATGGTATTGAAATAAAAAAAAAATTTTTAAAAATATGATTAGAAGGATGAGTGGAGTGAGTGCATAGAAGTGGAAATTAATGAACACCTTCCAGTGGCACAGGCTGTAACCATGTCATGGTGTTGGGCTGTAGTAATGTAAATGGTAAGACAGCATGATTGTAGCAGTTGTAGTTCTGCTAATTGTTTGCATTTGTGGCTTAATGATGCTAGAAAGAAATGGTACATTTCTCAGTAAAATAGATCTAACTGACACTTAAGCCAGCATTATGTTCAGCTCTGAACCAAGTGACTGCGAGCTGTATGTAGCCTGCTTTGCAAGTGTTTGAAGCAGTGCTAACCTTTGAGATTCACCGAGGAAAATGGAGTGTTATTCTTCTGATTTCAAACGTATTACAACTGTTCACATGCTAAGCAAGGCCCGCAGTAAAGTTGCATCTCTTACACATTAATATTTCCAAGTACCTTTCTGAGCATACCGGTGCAGTTTGTTCTCACAGGACTTGCTGTTGTCAGGTCCCTGGGCTTGGTTCAATGGGAAAAAGGTAGCTTTAAAGATAAAATCTGCTAATGAGGGTAAGGAGTTCCATTTCAAATGTCTTTTTAAAAAAAAATAAAAATGGGTAGGAACATGGGATGGAAAATGAGTATATCTGTTATTGAACACAGTGCCCTGGAAAAGGCTGGTGATGCCTGCAAAGTCCAAATCCCGCATACAGGATAGGTCTCTGCCAGTCTCAGACCCTCTAGTAAAAGACTCAGAGTGGAACCTTTAACATACCCCTAGGTAAGAGGACAATAATATCGCTAGTGGCCGATGTGTCAGTGTCTGTGTCTGTGTTAAGTAAAGCTGCCTTTTATAACCCCACAGCATGTACCAAAGCCCTGGTGATGTTGCTGAACTAATGGGAGAAAAGGAGTCCCTGCTTTCCCCAAAACTAGCAGTTGGTTTGACTCAAGTATGAGAGCAGATGTGCACCAAGTACCTCAGAAATGTTAGTACCCCTAACTCATACCAGTTTACCTTGCTTTACATTCTATTTGCCATTCTAGCAGTTGTAGCAATTGAAGGGAAAAAGGGAAAATATATTTGTTCCTAGCGCCAACAAGTTTCCCTCCCCAGAGCCAGGAGAAATAAAGATTCATGCAAATCATAGAATAAAAGTGTGATACAGACTTTAAGTGTCCTTCCCAAAGTTTTTCAAGTTCCAGTTTAAACCAATTTATTTTCCTGCCCTGCTGTGCTGTAGGAGGATAGTTCCAAAACTTCTTTCTCCTGTTTTGTAATCTAAACATACAGCAAGACTAATTGGTTTTAATACATTGAAAATCAGACTGTGTATAGACATAGTCCATGAAAGTATCTGATGCACTGTAGTGATAGGACAAGGGGTAATGGGTTTAAACTAAAACAGTGGAAGTTCAGGTTAGATATAAGGAAGAAGTTCTTTACTGTGAGGGTGGTGAGGCACTGGAACAGGCTGCCCAAACAAGTGGTAAATGCTCCATCCCTGGCAGTGTTCAAGGCCAGGTTGGACAGAGCCTTGGGCAACATGGTGTAGTGTGAGGCATCCCTGCCTATGGCAAGAGGATTGGAACAAGATGAGATCCTTTCCAGTCCTAACCATTCTGTGATTCTATGATACTTGTCCACTGCCATGTTACTTGCAGTTATCACCTGATCATAGCAACTGTATACAGTAAAAGGGAATATATATGTATATGATAACTTACAACTATATTATAAATAATAAGAATGCTAATAGTAGTGCAACCTCTTTCATGCACAGAACCTGTTAGTGTAGTACACTAGTACATTATCAGCACATACAATGCAACAGACATTATCTTTCTGATTTTCCAAACCTAGATCTTGTGTGCAGACCAAGAACGCTTTTTCTTGGTTTTTTGAAGTTAAAGGCAGTGTTTGTTGTTAGTGTGCACTGGCAAACTTTTGAAATCTTATCCCACTTTTCCCACTGCATACCCATGAGAAGAGAATCAAGGATCAGTTCTTAAGATTTAAATTCTTACCAGGTCCCATGGAGGGATTTCAGGATGGGGATTGCTGCTGATACCAGCTCACCTTGATTTGTGTAGAGTTTTTAACTGTGTATAGTTTTGACAGTCCTTTTGAAGGGTGAGAAATGGCTCCATATTTGCACTTTTAACATTCATTATGGAGAAGCTAGAAGCCTGTGGTTTTCAATTGCCTTTCTAACAGTGGTCAGATGATGAAGACAATCTGTTTAACAAACTGGCATATAAGATAGCTTTCTCCGTATGTCACACATTTGCCATTCCATCTGCTGGGTAATAAAGCCAGCAAAAGCCCAGCCTGACCAGCCCCAGGATGATCTTGTCTTCCAAAAAACACCAGGAAAAGTGACAAACTCATTTAAACTTTAACATATTTTATTTCACTCATTGCTTCCTGTTGTTCTTGTTACTATGTGATATAAAGCAAATAGGTGTAAATCAAGTATTTGAGGTAAGCACTGTTTTTTACTCTTTGTCTTTAAAGAAGGAAATATATGAGAATATGATGCACCTTACCAGTAATTTATAATAGGTACAATAAGACAGTGCTTTTTCTAGGTCAATTAGAGTTAGTGAAGAAGAGTCAGACTTTCAGTATTAGAAGAGGATGGCTCTGTTACCAGCATAAACAGTAGCAGGACCAGACAAATGGAAGCTTGTCTTGAACAAAATATAGAAAATTATGAAGAAAAATAAAGCAAAACACCAATTTGCCAAACCACACTTTTAACAGGCACTTTGCATCTAAAATAAGGTGTAAAACTTTGACAAGAATTGATGTGAATGTATTTTCCTATCTAAGCAAAAAAAACCCCTACCTGATAAGCTGTAAAATTGGCAATTAATGTTGGGGGGTTTCAGAACTTCCTTGATATATGGTTCAGTTATGATTTTAAGAATGTTCCACAAAATGTGGTATTATTGATTGCCAAATGCAAATAAGGCTATGCTGAACAGTGAAAATTGGGTTAATCATACTGTTTGACAATGAACTTAAGCATTTTTGTATGCAGTGTTCATCACAGTAATTAATGAAGATAAATAGTAAAAACTTTGTCATAGCTAGGGCTTCCAGTAAATATGCCTTCTAGCCTTGGAGACAGGTAAGAAGATCTTGACCAGGCGTTCTCACTTTTTTAGCTATAGCCTAGCTACAGAACTACAAGCACAGCAATAAAATGAAGGTTTAGTTTATAGCTGTTCTCAGGAACAAACATTTTCAGATTGGATCATGGAAACCTGTGCTTTAAGGAAAAGGTTTTTTAGTTAGGCAGAAGTCTGCTGGAAAATCCATTCAATTTTTGAGAATTATTTAAGGAGTTAGAGGTCATAGTGGCAAAACACTGATTTCTTTGTTGTTTGATTATAAGATGTTCTCAAAGATGGGATCACTAGCTGCAAAATTATTTGGATCCTTAATGGAGATGGTCTTCATTGAAGTTTTAGCATTTTAGTTTTATGGTGTGAATAGAAGGGTGCATACAAGCACAACACAGTTCAGTTTGGACTTTTTATTAGCTGTTGAAGAAGTCTTCAAGTAGTACATACAAAATTATGCATCATGCAGTCCAGCTGACATGGCCAAAGCTCTTTTATTATCAAATGATAAACAGGCAGGTAGTGAGAAGTCCTTGGTGGATGTGTTATCCTTTGGACAGGCATCTGTCCATGGTGTTGCTAACATGCCCTGATCTAATGTCAGAAATACAGATACACATTAGAGAAGTTCACTTTTCTGCTTGGTAAAGCTCCTATTCTCTTTCTGTAGACATGGAATGGGACAATCATTCATTCTGAGTCCACAGCCCCTTAAGAGGATGCAGTTTCTCTAGCTCAAGTGTTTTGGTTGGTTATTTTTGTTGTGGGGTTTTTTGTTGTTTGGTTGGGTTTTTTTAATATGAGAATAAATACATTAATTCTTGAGTCAAAGTGTATCCTTTGACAGGCAAGATTGTGCAACATATGTTAGCCACTCAAGTCTCAGTGTCATGAAGACTTCATAAGAGCTTCAAGAAAAAAAGGTGCTTTCAGAAGATGTGAAGTAGTGCAATTTTCTTCTGTTGAAGCAAAGGAATTTCACTTGGCTGCATCCCTGCAGTGATATGCTGGTTTTGAACTTCAGTTTGCTATGCTGCTTCTAGTTTTTTATTAGCTCTTGTGGAAATCTTCAAGTAGTAAGAGCTTCTCTTCTGTTGCTAACCAAAGTACTTAAACCTAACTGTCATGAAGCACTGTAGAGAACAGAGGAATGAGTTGAGGTTTTTTGTTTACAAGAGAGCAGGTGTCACTGAAGCAGAGTGTAAATATGGTTGTAGTGCTACTCCTTTTTGGGAAAACTGGGATACATTGTGTACACCCTGGTAAAAAAGAGAAATTTCAGCTGTTGATTACTTATTTTACTCATAAACCTCTGTATTTTGTACTCAATGTTAAAATGTAAATTAAGAGTTAATAACAATCAGGGACACTTTTTAATTTTTGTGTTTCATTACTTACAACTTAGAGAGGTCCCTTTTTAAATGAAGATGCCAGTTATTATTGTTCTAATACCCTTTTTTGTACCTGCTGTCCTCAAATACAGCTACATCCCTTTTATTTTCTTTTGTTTATGTCTGACCTTTGTTAGTAGAAAGAAATCTTGATGCCAAGCTATTGATAGACTGAAAAAAAGACCCCAAAGGTAGATTGTATGGGAGCATGTCAAGGAAGAGAAGAGAGGGGGCTGGGAGGAATGCTATCCAGTGCTCATTCAAATCCTCTTCAGGGATTTGAAATCACCTATGTTTAGGAAGTTGTCCTAAAGGAACTCTGATCTCTCTCAGGGTGATTATATTGTGTATATAGCCCTAGTTTCTGCAGCTAATCTGCAGCTAATCTCACTGGTATGCTATGCTAACCTTGAGTATAGTACAAAATAAGAACAAAGCTTTTGGCTGCTATCTGTTTTGATATAACAAGTTGTATTTGCTGGGTAAGTGATTTATTGTATGAGCATCATTCCTGTGGCCATATGAAGGTCAGTGAGTGTGTTGCAGAAATTCTAAACAACGCACAGTGACCAGAGTGGCAGTGGATGTCTCACTCCAATACTCCTGGTTACAGGTAATTTGAATGTTGTAAACTCACTGCACTCTAAAAATTACAGGTGTTTTGTGTGCAAGGCACAATTGAAGAGATAAAATAAATTCCTTTATTGTCTGGATTTCTCTTTTTCATGCTGGAATTAATATATTGACTCCAAACTTTCATAGTTTTGGTGCATTACATTGTGCAAGTGTTTGAACATTTTATGTATAATGCAATCTCAGGTCAGAGGAGATAGAGAGATGTCAATATCATAAGGTCCTTTCCAACCCTAACCATTCTATGATTCTGTAGATATAAGGAGGAAATTCTTTACTGTGAGGGTGATGAGGCAGTGGAACAGGCTGCCCAAACAAGTGGTAAATGTTCCATCCCTACCAGTGTTCAAGGCCAGTCTGGACAGAGCCTTGGGTGACATGGTCTTGGGTGAGGCATCCCTGCCTATGGCAGGGGGGTTGGAACAAGATGTTCTTAAGGTCCTTTCCAAGACTAACCATTCCACGATTCTATAGAATATGGATAGATTCAAGCATATTATATAGAATTTACTAAAATTTAGACAAATTCTGAGGTGGGTAATGTGACATCATATAGCAATACTCAGTGTTCACCTCAGCTGGAAATAATACTGTATTTTTCGACATTGTTGCCTTCCTTTAATTATAACACTGCATTCTTCCAGGTTATGGAAATACGCAGAAGGCTAAAGGCATGTAAGGCGGGCGTGATGTATTGCCCCATGTTTTCCTGGGCAAGATTATGATGTATAAGGGTACCTGGGTGCTGCAAGCGGCCCCCAAGTGGACAAGTCTATCTCAGCATAAAACTACATGACAGGCTGTTCTAGCAGTAATTGCATTTAATAATGTAATTGTATTATATAGAATATTGTATTATGTTATCAGTGATTATATTATCTTGAGTATTACCCCCAAGCAGAGAATTTTAATTCCCTCTCTGCAGATCCCTAAGTTACTGAAGTCTTTGAAAGGAGCATATGTTAGCACTGTCATATTCTTCATTAAAAATAAACACAGCAGATTTTCTGAAAATCATTTTGGGTTTTTGGGGGTAGGAAATTGTGAACAAAAGAGTCCACTGTGTATCACGATTTGAGTTCCGTTTAAGCTGTTTGTAGAAACAAGCTTGATAAATCACATTTTCATTTCATATAGAAGTTTGTATGGGAGAGATTAGTGTTTTAGGACAAATCACATGAAAGTGAAATACTAAATTGTTGACTTCTTCACAAATAAAGATTGGATTTTGTAATTTTGCTGTATTTTGCTTACTCTGGAAGTTTGTTTAAAATCTTATATTTCTGTATATGAGAATATATATTCTATATGCAAACATGGGGTTTTGTCCAATACACCTCCATAGTGACATGCCTTTTTATGTGATAAAAATGTTCTTAGTCCAGAAACTGTTTCAACACCTTCTTATTTGCCTTTGTAGCCTAAAGTATACTCTTTTTGACTGTCCTGGGAGGAAACCTAACTTTTTTTCAATCCATTGAGAATTAGTATTTCCATAATTTTTTCAATTTCCATCTCCCATCTTAGGCATAAGAGTCATCGTGTATTATGGAGTGACCTACTTTCACGCTTTCCTATTGATTCTTTTCTGTGGTCTGTTTCAAACACATTTGGGTTTGGGTTTTTGTCATTAAGAAAGGAAAAAGAGGGTATATAGGTGGCTGTTAACACTTGGGGAAGTAATGCCTGTATTCACTATTTCAGCACATTTTCAAGTTTTTTAATGAAGAAATACCAACAGGAAAAAATGATGGGTCTTATCTCGTTATACTGTGTAGTCCTGTGGTTATGACCCTTGCTCAGATATGGGACTACACATTCATTCTTTTTAATATAAAGATTCAAATCTGTTTTGTCTCAAGCTGGAACTATTTGATACTCTCCATTATTGTCAGAACAAATACTTTGTGCTGAACAAAAGAACTGTTGGAAAGTTATCTTCTCCTGAAGTGATATGTAGGGTTGTTTGTTTGGTTTTAAATTTAAACCACTTTTTTCCCTTTCTCCAAGGTTAAAGGGTGAGTATTGTCTCTGATAGGGACTCTCATAGGCTTCAGTGTCTCAGACAAATAAGGTTACCATGAAGATAAACACCTTATACATTACTTAGATATTTACATCTCATTTCACCAGAGTGTGAGGCTAAATTCTAGATGTGGTTTGAAATTATGATGAAAGAAATGGAGAAGTTAAGACTTCCTAATTTACGTTTCACTAGGTAGAAAAAATGAAATCAGAGTGACGGGTGACAAAGTTTTGACAGATTTTGTGGTATAGTCTTTAAAAGAAATATTGGGAGCATTTTCTCTTAGACATATTTTAGCTTATTTGAGAATGTTTTATATTCTTAAATCTTAGTGTTTCTTTTGCTTATTATGGTTATTTGTTATTTATAAAATTTTGCAGCATTTTTTTATAGCTAGTTCAAAAGAAATATTCTGTTATGTTAGTCTCCTCTTTACTGGAAGAAAGAAAGGTTGGCTATGTGCATTCATCATACATAACATACTTGTGTACATTTGTTGTGCTCTACGGCTAGTTCAAATGCATAAAGATTCTAGCTGCGAACAGGAATAGATTGTATGTAATATAATACCTGCTATAACGTAATATATGTGATGGTTTGCATAAACTCATTTTATGCCAGAAAAGAGTTTTTAGAAATTCCATGGCTGCTTCTGTCATTTTGGTCTCTTCACCAGTGGCTTAAAAACTGATCCTAGCATTTACACAAATATCACATTCACTACTTGCTCTGCGATCATAACTTACGACCTTAGGCTTTAATCTTCATATACAGTCCTAGGATACTTAGTGTTCACATTATTCATGTCTGCCATCATTGCAAAGTCATCCAAATTGTATTTATGGAATTTATATGTGCCATAGTGTACTGACAGTTTTATGGATGAAATTAATCAGACCATCTGAAGATAAGTTTGTTACTTGCCACTTTCTTTTCATCCCTCTACCCCATTATAATTAATGGGCTTTTTTTCTTACAGCAGGCTGACATAATTTTAACGATGTTTCTTCTGTGCAAGCTTTAATTATGTTTTATAATCTATGATACGTTATACTTTCTCCTTCCTTGTGCTAACAGGGTGATAATCTGGAAAATGATACTTCTCTCCAGGCTTGTGCAGATGAGGAGTGATGAAAAATATAGACATAAGCTGTTTTTCGCTTAACAGGAATGTCAGCAATTAATGTAGCTTTACTTGCTCTCAAGCTGAGGATATTTTTGAAAAAATTGAATTGCATTTTTACAAGTAGCATGTTCAGAAGTGAGTAGAAAATAACATACAAAGGCTTACTATATTTAATTACTGTAACTGTACCACATAAAGTAGAAAAAACTACTGTATTCCTGCTTTGTTCATCATACTGCATGTTTTCAGTAGTAGCATTTTAACATTCATGTTGTTCTGAACATTAAATGTTTTACAGCATGCTGACAAGAAAAGGCACCTCAGCTGATTTGGTGTCATCTTGGATTCATGAAAGCCAGTGATGTAGAAAAAGTTTGCTACTGAGTGTAGTTGGCCTAGATTTATAGTTTAATTCCAGACAGTTTAAGCGTGTTAGGTTAGTCAAAGTTCACTTTGGTATGAATGAACTTCTTTTTATACTTATATGATCTTACAAGAATATAAGATCAGATTTTGCTAAATTGGTGATCTTTAGGAGTATTCCCAGGAATTTAAGTAATGTATTTATCTAGATAAATAAAATATGATTTTCCATTCATAAAAATAGAGGTATATATCATATTTTTACAATTCTGCACTGAGACTTTAGTAAGATAATCTCATTCCATACCCCTGCATTTAAAATTCTTCTCTCCACCTCTATATTGTGAAAAACAGTTTCTGATAAATGATTTAGGCTTCAGATTTTTAATGAGTGATGAAGATAAGAAGGGGTTTTTTTGACATTACTAGGTATATTAATTTTTTAACTTGTTTTTCTCTCTCCCATACATGTGACTGATCTTACCCTGTCCTTTCTTTCTCTCTATCTCCTTTATTTCTTTCTCACTGATACCTGGCTTCAGTCCATCTTCTTGCTGTATCCCTTTTTATTTATTTTCACTCACTCCTGTTGCCCATACTTTTTTACTTTTCCTTGCACCTATTTGTGTGATGATTTGCATTCTTCACTAGGAAAAAGTGGTGGGTTTTATATGCCTGGAATATCAACTGCAGAAAACTTTACTTTCCCTTGCAAACTGAGAGAATAAGACTTCTGCAGAATAAAACTTCTGAATATTTTTATTCATAAATCAATAAAGTTTTAATTTTATTATGCTCTTTCACATTCGTATTATTCTAAAATCATCAGTGTTACACTTATACCCTTTTTTGATTGCTGTGAAAGATGTCTAAATGATGGTTTACATTATCAGAATTAATCATGAAAAAAATACATTACCAGAAAAAGGAATTTGATTTATTTTTACTTATTCTGATAACAATTTAATGTATCAATATATTGTCCTTAAAAAATTTCATTAGGGTTGAGCTGCATTTAACTTTTTTACCACTAACTTCTCTGTTACAAAAATTATAACAGGCTGTAAAAGATGGTGAAGAAAATCCACGCCCCCTACTCTTGCTAGTTTTTCTTAGACATCCACCATTTTCAAAAGTGTTTTGGATAAATTTAGCGCAGTAATACAGAACTAAAAAATGTAGCTTATCTGGTCTTATCAGCATCTGGGCTCTCAGGGCAGGATCACTTCTTTTACTATATTATCTGAGGCTTTACTCTGTTCTTAAAATTGATTTTATTTTCTCACAGCAGTCAGCAAGAGTTAGTTGCAAATAGTTTAGTCAGTCTTTCCTTAAACTCTTCACAGAATGTTGAAGAATGACAAGTGAAAATCAAGAAACTTCTGCAGCTGACATTTTCTCTCTTCAGTTTTTTTTTAATACTTTTTGAGTTTTGTTTTTTTTTTTTCTCTCCTATCTGTAAAGCACTTCGTCAAGGGTTTATGTCTAAATATGTATACAATCAATCCTTTATGTCACTTAGATTTCAAAGTTTCACTGCTCTAAAGAAGTTTCCAATTCACTTTCTGAGTATCTGATGTGATAAAGATTCTCTCAACCTTGAGAAGTAACCTTGAGAGGTGTCCCTACTTAAGGGTCCGTCCTGGTGTGCAGCCCATTACTGTTCGGGTGAGCTCAATAGGCCCTGGGCTGTCCACTATTTATGAAGTAAGATGGTTGACTTGTAGTCATATGTACATACCAGCCATATTTTGGTTGGTGCACTTTCAACTAGCCCTCAGCTGCTGAGCGAGATTTATAGCCCTTACCTATTGTGTTGTTATCTTTCTCCCCAGAGTCCAACTAAAGCCAGATGTAGCCATCAGGACCATCACTGGAGGCTATTGCTTAAGCAGAAAAGGGAAATCGGGGGAGCACACTGCCACACTTTTTTCTTGTAGTAATAATTTCTAATTTACTGCACATTTTCTTGTGAGACCTATCATCTGCATATTATGACAGTTAAAGAAACACTTTCAGTTCACCTCTTAACCCTGCCTAACTAATGAAGATAATTCATCCACTTCTTGAAAGGTTTTCCTTTGTTCCACTGTATTTGGTAATTACATCACCACCCTAGATGCTCACATGCAAGGAATAAAAACCCAAACCAAGACTAAGTTTTGTGGCACAGGTACATTCATACTTTATGTTCCTTAACTTCTCATAATTACTTCTTGGTAAGACTGTTTGTCTGTAAGTAGGCTTTAATTCATTTAAAAAATCTTTTCTGCTGTGGCACTCCGACATGAGCAATCACACCTCACTGCAGACATGAATTTTACACTATAAGACTATTTTTTACCTCAGACAAATCATATCTGTTACTTCACATTTTTATTTTCCGGTTCAATAACATGCTTGGAGGAACCCAAGCATGTCTGACAGGTATGATCTTCTTTTCATGAATCTAGGCTGGCTGACCCTTACTTCACTGCATGTTGTACATAATCCTTTTCTCTTATCAGTGTGTCGTCACAGCTGAAGACAGATCATTCCTTCATCTTGTTGGGTTTTTTCTTACCTATGGGGACATCTGCATATATTGGCTGTCTCCTGAAATTCGTTCAGCATTGCATGAATGACAGAACCATCCACCAAAGGTTTGCCTGTTTCCCTCATGAATTTCTGGGCCTGTGCCTTTCTAATTATTTCAGTGCGTCTTTCAGGTCTTGGTTACCAGCATACTGAACTATTGAATTGATTTCAGAGTATCAAATATTTAGTCCATGCCTGAGGTCATGCCGCCATATCTCTCAGGTATGACCTCCAGCTTTCACTGTTTAAAAAATAGGCAGAGACTTCATGCAATTTGATTTCATCTGTCACCATGATGTCACTCTTTTCCCTGAATGGTTCCACTGTCTTTTCATTGAGCTGCTCATATCCTATGTATTTTAAAGACTTGCCTGCATTTCATCTTTAATTTCTGAGCTATTTTTATTTCTGACTGCTTTTATTCCTCCTCATCCATGCTGAGATTCTAATTTATTTTTTCGTTGTATATCCTTTGCTCAGCCTTCTTCACTGGTAGTTGTGAGTTCCAGTAAGACATTTTCTTGGTCCTTTTGTCAATCTGCTTTTCCAGCCAAATGTCACAGAGCTGTGGCATTTCAGTAATGTATTATTTACTTTCTAACTCCTATAATCAGTGTCAATACTATCTGTATGTTCAGTTAATCATTCTCAATTCCTCCCATTTTACTTATTCTTACTCTTCTGCCTCATTCTGTTTACTTCCATATGGTTTTAACTGTACCAAGCCTTAACAGTATATGTCTTCTTCCTAACCTAATTTCTTTTTTAATCAAATTTGCATTGCTGAGATTCTTCTTTGCCTTGAATCACACCTATTCGGTCACTTACTTTCTATTCCCTTGCAATTTGATGTATATGTTGAATTTAGTCACGTTTCAGTTAGTCTAGTATATTGTGCCCCCAGTCTATTACTTCAAATAGATGCAATCTAGGTTCTCTATTTCTCTAGATAACTTAAATTTTATACTGCTATCATTTCAACCTTTTAAAATGCTATTTTATTAGCACAGTCGTTTCATAGTCCAGATGTTCTTTCTGCCAAGAATAAGGCCAACAATCTATTCCTATAACTAACTTGCCATCTGAAGCATATTTATCCACCATCCATACTAGTTCTTTTCTGTCCTCATTTCTCTCCTGTTCCTTTCTCAAGGACTTCTAAGTCCTCTTTGATAAACCAGACTTTTTATTTGTTGATAGCTGTGTAGCATATATCCATATTCTGATTTTCTGGAATTTAATACTGAATATCTTCCAAGCAGTTTGTGTCATCACATTGTAAAGAGAACTTGCAGTTTTTTATTGGGAAGTCAACATACCTCAGTGGAGTGGGAATTCTATTATTAGCTGCTCTTCAGAAGACTTAGACTATGGATGATAACGCAAGTGGAAACCCAGATCATCTTACGTTCTAGAGAATACCAGAATAACTCTCTAGTCAGTGTCCAACAACTCCTTTTCACGTAGAAAATGTAATGCTAAGCATAGCCACCTCTTCAGATGTTTCTCTCTGTAATACCTATTTAGGATATGCATCTCAATACTTGGACTTCTGTGAACCAGGGCCCACACACTATAGGCATCTGAGCTCAGCAATACTGGCAGTGACTGATGAACTTAAAAAAATTTTGAAAGTTTTATCAGCTGCCACTGTGGCTGCAGCCATATAGGACTCAGCTTATCCGTTTGTGCAGCTTTACAAGAAGCACTTTCTCCTGACTTTCTCTCTACATCAGAAATCACAAAGCAAGACATTTGTTCTCTAAAGAGTAATCTTTAGTACTGTACTTCAGTTCTATTCCTGTTCTATTGACAGATTACCATCTGACACAGGATTGCTTGCATGTCAGTACTTAACATGGCTGTCCTCCATGTTCTTCTCTCCCATGGCACTTTTTTTAACATTCAAATTTATGAGGTCTTTAAGGCATAAACCATTTCAGGATGTTTTTTTCTAGAATCAGGTGATGCTTTCCTCTGATTTGTTCTCATAAAAATATTGAAGGTTAAGGGTAAGTTTTGCAGTTTTACACACGGATGGCAAGTGGAAAGACTTAAATAAAGGGTTGTACATCTAATATCGTTAGTGAAATCATGTTGCAGTGTCAACTTTTGGTTTGTGGCATTTCACCGTCATTTTAATAGTTTAAATTATTTACCTGAGAATCATAGAATCATAGAATGGTTTGGGTTGGAAAGGACCTTAAGATCATCTAGAATACTAATTTTAACTATCAGTTGCAATTAAGACAAACTCAAATGCTACAACAAAACTATGAACCATCTATAGCCAATATCATAATCACTAGAAATTGCTTTGACAGCTGCTGTCATGCTAAGTACAGGCTGGTAATACCCATTTCATGGTGTAACTCTAGTGGGAAGCTCAGCCTCCCCCAGCCGCTCACTCATCCCCAGTGGGATGGGGGAAGGAATTGGAAGATGAAAGTGAGGAAATTCATGGGTTGAGATAAGGACAGTTCAATAGGTAAAGTAAAAGCTGCACATGCACAAGCAAAGCACAATAAGGAAATCATTAACTGGTTCCCACAGGCAGGCAGGTGTTAAGCCATCTCTAGGAAAGCAGGGCTTCATCACACATAACAGTTCCTTGGGAAGACAAATGCCACAATTCCTCCTTCTTCCCCACAGCTTTTGTTGCTGAGTACAATGTCATATGGTCAGGGACATCCCTTTGCTCAGTTGGAGTCAGCTGTTTGGCTCTGTCCTCTCGCAGCTTCTTGTCCACCCTCAGCTTACTCGCTAGCAGCATAGGGTAAGCAGCAGAAGAGGCCTTGATTCTATGTAAGCACTGCTAAGCAATAACTGAAACTTTCCTGTTGTATCAACACTGTTTTGGTCACAGATCTGAAAAACAGCACCATGCTAGTGACTATGAAGGAATTTAACTCTATCCCAGCCAAAACTAGTACAACCTGGCAAAATGTTTGTGGTGGTTTAATAGGGTCCTAGCTGCAGAGCTCTGGCTTGTTAAGAATAAGTTGCACACCGTAGTCTGTCCAAGGCTTTGCACTAAGAGCCAAGGGAAGTAAGAGAGAGGCTTCAGTCTAACAGATAGATTTCTAGAGCTCAAAGGTAAGCATCTTCTGTAGCAAAGATGTAGCATCAGATGCTTCCATTATAAAATAAATGTAATAATGGACTTTGAAGTTTGAACTGACTTTTGGTTGATTTACTTATAAGGCATACTTTTAAATAGAATTGAACCATGATATTTACTGATTATTAGCACTTTTTCTAAGTATGGGTACACTGGCAGGCATGATGTTAAGTCTTATGAGGAGAATATATGCTTTACAAGACTCAGACTGAGCTTATTATTTAGTATGGCTGTATTTCATGAATGTTTCACGCTGACCCAAGGATATGCTTGTGTGCAAACAGAAGGGGAACACCTCTGCCTAAATAGGTTTGCTTATGATTTTAGAATAGCCATTTATTTTGTGTAACTCAGATGGGAGGTTTAAAAAACCAGAAGTGCTGTTTACACATTTGCTACGTTCTGTCTATTTCTCTGCAACGACTGGCAATGCTTCATGCTTTGAAATGAACACTTACTTGTGTTCATTTTCCTGCTGCCATTGCTCAAGATGATCTCTGTGTTTAACATTAACAGAACAGTTAAATGGGGGTCTACACTTCATTAAGCAAGGGTGTAAGGGATGTAACCTTTATAAAACAGTGATTGAACTTTTTTCTAGTGTCAAAAATTGTTTCTATTGTTTCCAGTTTGGCTTATCTATAATGCAGCATCACCCCAGGACTCTTCTTTTTTCATCTCTTTCTTAAACTTGCAATTTCTATACTTGTCTGGGAATCTAAGTGCAATACTTGAGTATAATTGTTCTGATTTATAAAGCCCAGCAGATATGGATCTTTTTAGTTCAGTTTTTAATAAAAATTAAAATTGGCTTTGTTTTCCATTCAGTTGGTGAAATATATTAGTCTTGCAGACAGGAAAAAAATTGAATTTTTTTGCAAAATGATGCTTAAATGTTAGTTCATTGTAATAAAACGTCAAAACAATAACTTATTTTTTTGCTTTTTTTTTTGTTAGGCTAAATAGGTGAAGTCAGAATACTTGTACTTTAATGGATCACATTAACAGAATGCATTAAAGAAAAATTTGGGATGAAGAGGGGCATGGCTAAGTTTTGTGTTGTGGTAGCATGAAAAGTACGTGTCATTGTCTTCTCTCTATATGTACAATGAAAGTAGCGCTGCATGTGTAAATAAATCTTTCAGCTTAGTTTGCACCAAAGAAGTGAAACATACTGAAATTCAATATATGTTTAAGATGAAGTGTTATTGCTTATAGGCCATTACAGAGCACACCTTTGAGAGATTGCTGGGAGTAAAGAAAGGTACTGCCTAAACGACAAGTCAGAAGAATTGTCAGGCTGCAGTAAGTCATCGTTTAGAATAAATTAATTTGGCATGTATATTTTATATAATTTTGAAGCAAGTGGAAGGAAATTATGTTTCATATACAGTATTTCCCAGTCAGCCTAAATAGCCCTGCCTTTGTTATAGGCACAATAAATTTGCTGAATTGCAATTAATTTAACTTTCCACAGAAGGAAATTGTTTGTCTGGGCTATTCTTTATACTTAGCACCTACGTGCCTCATTTATATAACAAAAAACTGACTCAGTAGGACTTTAGTTGCAGCTGGAAGGCAAAACTGAACATCACATCTGGTTTCATAAAATAACACCCTGATGAAGCCCTTACTAAGAAAGTGAATCATTTTTTTAAGTTTTGACCAATATTGGTAAGAATAAATAAAAGTGTATGTATGTCAGATAAGATCTGGGCTAAAAATGGTTAAGAATCATGCTCTTATGCCTCTTATTAAGGACAGTAGTTGTAACATTGCTTTCAGGAAGTGTACAAGATCAGGTAAAGTGTCAGAACATAGAAGATACTAGAATTTTTTTTTTCCTGTTGTGTTTTGTTAAACAAATTATTTAACATTTTGAGAAAGCTGCCCACAAAAAAAATTCAATTTTAGGAAAACCTGGTAGTTCAGAATTAATTTTACACATACTTCATATCAGCATTATTAAAATAGACTAACTTTCTCCATTTGAGTATAGTTACTCTTTAGGCTGGATTTAAAATGTATTTGTTTTATTTTTGCAAGTCTTCTCTTTAGAAATGATGATAATCAAGCACCAATTCTTGTTTATCAACAGCTTCATTTTCAAATTGTCCATGTGACGACACTGTATTGCAGATAATGAATAGGAATTCTTTTTCATTTGAGAAGCCCAACATTAAAAAATATTCTGTATAATTGTTTAAAAACCTGCTGATTCTTCATGCATCAACTTAAACAACGTAGTCCATCAAATTATGGCCAAAGCTTACTTGTGATTAATAAGAATGCAGAAAAATCATTAAAAAGATAAATTATGATTTCTGTGTTCGAGAATAATCTTTGACACATTCAAATGTACAAAGCATTCTTTTTTCTTTTTTTTCCAAAAAAAAGAAAAGATTGTTAATTAGATAAATTTAAGTTTTGTTCAAAAATCTTTTTCTTTTGAAACTGTTATTGAAAACATAGTAAAATATTTCTTAGTCTTAGATAAAAAAACCCTCTTTTCAATCATACTTGTATTTTGTGTCAAATCTTAATTCAAGTTTGTCTTTGAAAACATGTCAGATATACATCTTTAAATCAGCATAAATGCAATTAATACTAATATTTACAAGTAATTATAAAAAGTACATTTTTTAGCAGCAAGACTTTCATTAACTTTAAAAGTTAGTCTAGCATGTTATCAGCACTGAAAGAAATTGCAGTAAGCACTTGACTGTAAGTGGCATGAATACAGAAACAACAACAGAAATAACTGTATGAGACTGTGGCCTTAGACAGATGCTGGTACAAACATAGTTTTCCCAACCATGAATGTGCTTTTCTGCGTTGCAGAACTTTCCTTTCTATACTCTGCACCACTGCTTATCTCTTTTTCCAACTTTAAGCAACTTTTTTCCCTTCTTTAGACACAGCTGTAGAAACCAAGAGCTCTTGTTAGCCGATTGAGGTATTTTCTTGTCAACTTAGAGAGTCTTTGAACAAGATGCAAATTCCTCTTTTTCTTAATCAGCACAATAAATTGTTTCTTCTCTACCTCTCCCTGTGTCCCCATCCCCCTTTGCTCAACTCTACAGAGAATTTTGAAGTACTGAAGTGTTTCTGTATCTTATATGCTTAGGAAAAAAAAGATAGTTTGCATGCATATGAAAACTTTTCTAATGCACCTGGAACACAACATTATGGCAGTTCATCCAATTAAATTCTCCCTTGCCTTCTCAGAGAACAGAAAACTAGTCAGTTACAGTGACCATCATTATGACTGTAACCACTTTCCCAAAAAATGGTCAATATGCTGTTCCTCCATTGGCAAGTAGATTGAAGTGAAAGATCGGGTAGAGTTTTACTTTGTGGTGATCTCCCATAGGGCTGGCATGCACTGTGTTGGTATGTGTAGTCACATACCAGAGAATCTTGTTATTTCCAAGGCAGAATAAAGCTCCAAATTTTAAGCTAACTGATTGAATAATGGAAAGTCTGGGATAGGTAGCAGGGCATGTGTTACTTACATTCTATCCTTCATAAAATAATGCAGACTTCTTTTTTTTTAAAGGGTTTTTCTTTTCCAGATGTTTCTCTTGCAGCACTTCTTTTTCACATGTACCGGAAATAGTGTGTTTCTTTTAGTTGTGGGTTTAAATGCAGCATGGTTACTTCAGCCTTTTGTATCAGATTTTTATCCCTGAAATACAGAGGGCATGCTCTGGCTTGGTAAGAAGAAATAATCCTCTTATAAGAATAAGAATATTCGTGCCCTGCACCAAACTCATCAGAAGGCAATAATCAACACAGAAAAACAGACATGCCAGTCATTGCCCTAAATCCAACATGCAGTCACTGGGTCAGTCCTGCAAATCGTTACTCCAAACTGAGATTAATAGGTGAGGTACCACAGTGTCAAACACACTACCAAAAAACTCAGCACATATTTATGGCAGAAGCCTTCACAAAGCAGTGTTCTTTTGTTAGACAGGTAAGAGCCTTTCCAGTGCATCTAACACAGACTTCAAAGTGCAGTAGCTTGGGGTGCTGAGAGAAATAGGAAGCTGTAATGGATTTACTGCTTAAAATATGGACAGTGTCAGGTAAACCTCAAGAAGGAGAAAATTAAGGAATTATAAAACATGCCAGGAAGCCCCAGGTTTAAAAGGTAATATGGGTAAAGTGTATGTTAAAAGAAGTGATACATGAGAGGGAACTTGCCTGAGAACTGTCATTGTGTTGGAGATGGCACAAATACAGAAGCTCCTGGAAAGTTGCTCAGGACCTTGATGGAGAAAAGGCAGTAAGCTAAATGAAAAGATTTGAGAGAATCACTGTACACAGGAAGTAACATTTATTTTCACTTCTGAGACAGAAGATTCTTGGAGGCAGGATTATTTTAAATACAGTCAGCATAGAGTAAAAGCAGTTCAAATAGTCAGCAGTAATGGTAATTATTATGCCATGTCTAGTTTAATATTGAGTAATAAAGTGGCATATTTTATAATCATCTTCACAAAGATACTTTTTCAGGATTTACAGTAATGACTATCTGTATTTAGATACTCTGCTTTGTTAGAAGATGTTTTTATTCACTTAGCTAATTTTCATTTGCACAGTATTTGGACAATTTGTGACTTTACCAACCTGTGTATTTTTAACTTCAGGGTTTCTCACAGTCTATCTTGAGGCAAATTATGATAATTGGACTTTTTATAGGGCTGTGTTGCTACAAATTTTCAAAGAGGTAGTAAAATGTCTGCTTAAGGATTGACACTGAAGTTAACAGAAGATCCCTGTGGTGGGAGTGAAATGCTTAGTTCAGACCAACTGTTGATGTTTCTAGGAGAGGACATGGATATTCACTATAAGCTTCAAGTGTGGGTCCTGGCTATCAAAAGATAAATGGATGCCAATTTTTTGATTGATAGTTTCTCAGCTCTCTAGCGGACATGGACATGAACTTGAGGGTTACCTGACCCACAGGTGTGTAAAAATCTTGATGGCAGGGGTGTCAGGATTCTGCAATACACAAGGACCCAGGGGGCTGGGCTTCTGAGAATTTCCTTATTATTACTTATTACAAATTACTACAAAGTTACTAGTAGTAAATATATATGTATACACAGTATAAGTCACTACAAAACTACTACTAGGAAAGCAAATATGTGTATATTTAAAGTTATTACAGAATTCCAGTGAGTGAAACAACTATGCTTCATAGAATCATAGAATGGTTTGGTTTGGAAGGGACCTTAAAGATCATCTAGTTCCAGCCCCCTGCCATGGGCAGGGACACCTTCTGCTAGACCAAGTTGCTCAAGGCCCAATCCAACCTGGCCTTGAATCTAGTTGAATCTACTTGTGAATCTTTACCTGTGTGTGCACCTGTAAGTACATTACGTGAGGTGATACTAGTATAACATTCACCAAAATGTTCCCAGCAGCAAGCCTAATCAATAGCAGGAAAGTCTCACTTCAAAGATGACCCATGTCACAGAGTCCTGAGTCTGCCAGGTGTCCCAAGCTCGGGTCTAGGCTATGCCTGGGTGATCTTGTGCAGAGAAGCTCATTTCAGGCAGATAGCAGTTTACTTTTTATCCCTCTTGGTGTAAAAGTGTGTAAGGCATCAGTTCCCAGAATAACTGTTGCTGACTCCTGTTTTCCTGGAAGTCAGTTCCTTATCACGGTTTCTTTGTCCTGCACCCATCAAGGTTTCTGTCCTACATCCATCAAGGTTTCTTTGTCCTGTCAACTACTCCCCATCAAGAAGGTTCAGCGGAGCTTATCAGGGATGTCTGGGGCTGTCTAAGGAAATGTCCTTCTTTGTCAGTATGTTTACAGGGTAGTCTTTGTGGCAGTTCTGTCAAGCTCTTATCTTATACTTTGAAATAGGAGTAAACTTTGCAATCCAGAAATAAAATGCAATGCTGCATTCAGGGAATGTTTTACTTAAGACTTTATTTTTTTTAATGTTTGTTGTTGTTCTTTCTGGTGTGCAAATTTACTTGCGTGTAGAAAACCTACACCAGGCCTTCTGAAGCGCCTGCTCCCTTAGTGTGCTGTTTGCTTGAGAAAAGTGCTAGCTGAATATGCACAAAAGATGCCCAATACATGGCCCCCTCTATATTAGTCTTTTATCTGCAATTCTTTGTATTTTTGTGGGGGTGTTTTGTGTGTTTTGGGGGCTTTTTGGGGAGGAGGGTTGGTTTTGGAGGTTGGGGATGTCGTGGTTTAAGCCCAGCTAGTAACTTGGAACCACACAGCCGCTCGCTCACTCCCCCGCTTCTTCCTCTCCCTGCTCCCGGAGGGATGGGGAGGAGACTCAAAAGAATGTAACTCCCACGGGTTGAGATAAGAGCAGTCCAGTAACTAAGGTATAATACAAAACCACTGCTACTACCACCAATAATAATAATGATAAGGGAAATAACAAGGGGAGAGGATACAATTGCTCACCACATGCCGGCTGATACCCAGCCTGACCCACGCAGGGATCTGGGCCTTCCAGGTTAACTCCCCACAGTATACTGGGCATGACGTGCTGTGGTATGGAATACCCCTTTGGCCAGTTTGGGTCAGGTGTCCTGCCTCTGCTTCCTCCCGGCTTCCCCTCCTCCCTGGCAGAGCATGAGACTGAGAAAGTCCTTGGTCAGAGTAAACATTACTGAGCAACAACTAAAAACACCGGTGTTATCAGCATTGTTCCCAGGCTGAAAGTCAAAAACACAGCACTGCACCAGCTACTAAGAAGGAGAAAAAATGACTGCTGTAGCTGAACCCAGGACGGGGGGTGTGTGTGTGTTTGTGTGTGTTTGATTTTTTTTGGGAGGGTCTGGTTTTTTGGGTTTGTTGATGGGTTTTTTTGGTGTGTTTTTTTGTGTGTGTGTGGTTGGTTTTTGTTGCTTACATTAATGCATTCATCGTTTCTACAGAAGCACAATCATTTAACACTTGGGTTACCAATATAAAGTCTTTCCTGCAAAAGTTAGTAGAAGGGCTTCAGGATGAGCAGTACTGAGTAATACTGGATAGAAGTGGGCATGGAAAAGGCGACTTGCTTCTTTAGCTATGAACTCAGTCATTTCAGACTACTAGAATAGTGATCCATACACTGATCTGTTGGAAAGCAGGTAGATGGTGTGTATACACATCTTGGAAAAACAGATTGTTTGGCTGTGGGAGCAGGAGCCAGACGCTTTCCCTAGCTGTTCCCATTTCAGTTTCTGGTACTTCAGCTTCAGAAAGTCTGGATATTCAGTCACTTTGCACTGTACAATGTTCAGGTGGCAAGGTCACATAGCAAACAGCAGCTGCGTGGAAAATCTGGTTTTATTTTATGTTAAGCTTCCCTATCTGTTCTCTAAATGGGAATGATAGATCTACCCTTTGCAGGATGCTCTCACATCTTCAAATATTTTTGAAGAGCTGGGTATTAGTTGTGGTAAAAAAATGTTGCTGGATTATAATTCAGTTGAATTCTTGGACCCCCTTAGTCTTTGTGCTATGTTGGGTTTTTATTTTGTTGATATGCTGTTAAAAACGGACTGGACTGTGTAGAGATAAATTTTGAGGTCTTAATCTAGTGTCTGATGCTGTGAATAAATGCTTTAATGAAATGAAAAAAAGGGTGCAAATACCACCAGAAAGCTTTGTTTTGATTCTAGTTGCAAAGTAGTTGCAAGATTGCAGGGGGATTTTTCTTTTCTTTTTCATGATAAAGTAATATGCCTGGCAGTACACCCAAGCATTATTTTTTGAGAGGGAAGACAACACGGGAAAACTTTTATTCAAAATCAATTTTCTTTGGTTGGAGGATATAAAATAGGTAGAAAACATCATATTTACAAGAATTAATGGAAGATCTTCCTTCCAGTCATTAGAAAAGTAGTTTGATTCTCTCAAGGAACAGCACAGTTCTCAGAAAGCAAAATTCTCTGTATAATGGTTATGAAAAATGAAATACTAAAAACTGGTGAAAGATTGCACTTATACAGAGGAAGAAAAGAAGGGACTTGAGAAGTGAAGTATAATAAAAACAGAAGCAAGATTTTTGCATTTTCATGGATGTGTAAAAGCAGCGGTAAAAAGTGATTTAAAGTTTCACTCATGTTTGTGTGTCTTTCATGATAGAATTAGTTATGTTTTGTATAAATAGGAAAATAGAGCTTAAAGGTGGTGGTGAGGGATGGGTTCTGACACACAGACCCAAGGGCTTTTTCCTATTACTTGTCAAGAGAAAAGAGTCGAGAAAAAACTTAACGTTATTGATACTTTTATTAGAATAAGGGAAAGTTGCAAGTTGGAAATGTGAAGTGAGACGAATTTCAGAAAGCTGATGTGAGATGGTGAGACACAGTGCACGCAGGAGAGAAGACTAGAGGAATGGAATACTGCCTCCATTTTTTGCAAAGCCTGGAGTATATGTTAAAAGCTATTTGCCATTTTCACAACGCAGTGCTCACTCAGGTGGACACATCCTGATGATTCACCTTTGCCAGAGGAAGTACATGTTACATTTTTGATTTTTTTCTACTGAGAAAGAAGTAGAACATCTATAATTTCCTAAGTGTAAAATTGAACAAAATGACATAATAAAATTTTATAGCATTGAGGAACCACTCAAGTGTATAGCTAGAACATCTCTGAGATGTGTTAAATAAGAACCACATTTAGTATCCCGACTTATAATTAGCTGTACCTTATTCCACTGAAGTCGATAGTGCTACAGAAACAAGAGTTAAAGGTGCCAGAGTAAAACAGGATCTACTTTTCTAATGAAGGTCTTGATCTGCTTCCACAGAAGACAACAAATGTACTCTTAACTTTCATGAGTCCATAACTGCCATCCCATTACACAAATATCTCATCCTATTTCGGATTCTTACCATGAGCAGGTGTAGAAGACTTTTTTTCTACTTAAACTCATGGACCAATAGAAGTTGATGTGCTTCCTTTGGAAAGTGAAGATACACACCAATCAAGAAGATCTTGCAGTCAGGCTTCTAGAGTTGCTCATGAGAAACACTCTCCTGATGCATAAGAGGACAATGCCAAATAGTGCTGCAGCTTTTTTCTCATCCTTCTCGCCCATGCTCCATGGAGAAAGAAAGTTCACTTAGCAAAAGCGTAAGTGGCTTCACCCAGATGAAGTAAAGGGAAGATTTGATTAAGTCCTCCTGCATATGCACTCATTAATCAAGCACTTTGAAAGTACATCTTAACCAGTGCGTTATATAGTAGATTGGAAACAACAGGGAGTCACAATTAATTTGTTCTGTTCCTAGATGATCTAATGACTTGCAGAGTACTCTGGGTGAGTCGGATTCTCCTTCTGCCTGCTTTTCCCTAATGAAGAATGAGTAATATTTACACAATCATTAAAAACATGATAAGACACCTTCTCAGTTTTTCGCCACATTTTAGCTTAGATTGCAATTTACTGTACTTAGTTTACTAAGAACAAAATAAAACTGAAGCGTAGTTAAAGAAAAAGGAAACATTTGCAAATATGAAACTAGCAGTCTTCAGGCAGAAATCAAGAATAGTTGGCTAGTATATTGCTTTATCTGTTTTAAGAATATGTGTCAAAAATATGAAGATAAGCAGTTGCAAGAAAAGTACAAGAGTTTTCAGTCTTCACTGGTACGCAGAAGGATTTTGGTGGAAAGGCTAGCTGGAGGAAGGTATGCTGCATGCAAGTATAAATTGGGAGAGCAGTAGCTGGGGAGTAGCCCTGCAGAAAGGGACCTGGGGGTGCTGGTCCACTGCAGGCTCAAAGTGAGTCAGCAGTGTGGCCTGGCAACCAGGAGGGCAAACAGCATCCTGGGATGCATCAAACCAGTACAACCAGGTGGTCAAAAGATGTGATTATCCCACTGTGTTCAGAACTGGTGCAACCTCACCTTGGGTACTGTGTGCAGTTCTGGGGCCCACAATTTAAGAAGGATGTGAAGGTCCTTGAATGCATCCAAAGGAGAGTAACAAATCCCATGAAAGGGCTGGAAGGTGTGCCCTGTGAGGAGCGACTGAGGACTCTGGGTTTGCCTAGTTTGGAGAAAAGGATCCCATTAATCTCTGCAGCTTCTTGAGTAGAAGTGGGAATGGAGGTGCTGAGCTCTTCTTCCTGGTATCCAGCGGTAGGACGAATGGGGATGGTCCAAAGCTGCACCAGGGGAGGTACAGACTGGATGTTAGGAAGCATTTCTTTATCAAGAGGGGGGCCAAACATTGGAACAGGCTTCCTTGGGAGGTGGTAATTTCCCCAGGACGTGTCAGTGTTTAAGGGACATTTGGAGAATGCCCTTAACAACATGCTTTAACTTTTGGTCAGCCTTGAAGTGGTCAGGCAGTTGGACTAGATGATTGTTGTTGGTCCCTTTCAACTGAAATATTCTGTTCCATTCCATATAAAGTTGCAGCATTAAAAGGGTTTCTTCCTCGACAACCAAGATAACCAATGTGTACATTATAAATAGCAGAATCAGCTTTAAATCTCTTGCTCATAAAATACAATATTAGCAGCACGATGTTTTCCTTGATATAATGTAGACATGGGTGTACTTTTAGATGGACAAGAAACAACAGTTCACGGTAGCATCATTTTTCATCAGTCTGCAGATGGCTCAGTTTTATTGAGACTAATATTACAGAGAAGGCTAAAAAGGACTACTTAATGCAGCACAGGTAGCAGACTTCCTTTATTCCTGCTTTATAGAAGTGGGGGCGGAGAATAGGAAATGATAGCAACCCAATAATCAGTTTATCAGCTTTACTGTCATCACTAAATGTCACTGTCATCAGAAAATATTGTTCCAGGATACTTCAGAGGACAAAAGGATGATTCGACAAGCTCAGAAAAGTTATGGATTATAGAGTAAATGGAAGAATATAGGAAAGAGTCAATTTACATATCTGAATCACAACATATTTATAGCTTAAATATTTCTGTATATTAACTAATAAATTTGCCCCCTTTTTGCTTGCAACTTTGTTACAAAATGATAGGGAAAAGTGAAACTGTATTTCTGTGAAGTCATTGAGCTACTCTGACAAATACATTTTTAATGTATGAGGAAGAAGATATGTATGATAGTGAGCTAATATCATGCCTAGTAAGCTAAGCATGATAGTGTGCTACTCTTTAGTTGTTCCTCTAAATTTTCATATTTTCTAGTGACTCTAGCAGTGCAGTAAGTAGTAGTATGTTTGCCTTTTATTTTGTGTTTTGGAAGCAGTTTTATTTGCCACAGTGATTTAAATGAGTGGAACCATTCCACTCAAACACGTATCACAATTAGTACATTAAATAACTTTATTTTACTACAAATATATGTTCTGCGTTTCCCCAAATGCCATTCACTGAAAAGTTAATTTTTGTTATTTTTTTGTTCTAACATTCATTTATGGCAAGGGTTGTGTTTAGCAAGGAAACAAAGGAGACTAGCAAGAGCTCTTAACACAAATCTGCAAGCACTAGTCCATACAGATGGTAGTGGGGATACTGAATAAAATGTTAGGTGTAAGGCATTTCTGTGTGCAATAATGAGCATTTCAACTGTGGAGAATAGTTTTCGGTTCCCTTGCCTGTTTTAAGCAGGTAGCTTAGCACAACTGCCTTCTTGAGCTAGTGCTCCTAGACTTTGAAAGGTTGACAAGATCACCATGGAAGGAGCTTTGTTTTGAAATTTCCGTGTCTCTCTGCAAGAGCACTAGAATAATGGATTTCACCATGTCATTTGGAGCTGATCTGCTCTAAAAAGTCATGTCATAAATGAATGCTGTACCACTGAAGTTGAAACAAGTTAAAGGTGTGCTCAACGCAGAGTACATGAGACAATTTTTAATTAAATTACTTTGAAATAGTTCTTTGAGCAAGAGACACCATTGTTTTTGCAGACTAACTATATTTACGATTAAAATTATTTGGCTATTAATGGTTCCTGGTCTCTTACCATTTGCTGTTTTCCTTTGAGCTTTCTTCACTTTGTATCAGCAGTAAAAATAAATCTATTGACTTCTCATAGTTCCTTTCCAGTAATGCATTAGCGAGTTTTGGTTACTAGTAACACCAGCTTTTAAAAATGCCTGAAGGCGGCTTGGGAGCTAAGGGCATAATAATGGTACACCTTCTGCAATCATTAGATACAGAAGTTGCTACAGTGTATTCTCTTCTTTTCCTATGTAATCATATGCACACCAATAAATAAACAGGGAGTGAGTGGGAAAAGCCATAGGTGAACTGTGCTGGTATGATAAGTAAAAGATTTATTACACAAGTAAATGTTAACAAAGAGACTTCTAGGGCTTTTGATTCAGCCCTGTTTTTCAGCTTAGTTATCTAATACGGAATTCAATCACATGTCAGTTTATATAAACAGCTTAAAAATTATCTATATGAAAGAGAGGGAATTGCAGATTTCTTTTCCTATGTTACAGAGGAATCAAAAGATTTTGCCTTCTTTAAGAGCTGTCACTGACAGAAGTTTAAATTAGGAAGAACTGAACTCAATCATATGACATAACAGTGTTCAGCACACTGATAACTCTTAGGCAAGTTGTAGGTTTTCTATATCTTTTTCTGACTTTTTTTCTCCATCAATTAGAAGCAATAACAGGAGTTCCAAATTTTGAAACCAGTCCATGTAGTTTTAGGAAGAACGTACATTTTGGTTTGGTTTTCTGTGAAGAAAAAAATCAGTAAAAGCTCCGAGTTCATCCATTCTTAATACCACTCTGTAATCTTAAGCACGTAAGTAGTCTTGGTGAAGTCAGTGACAGTTGCTAAAATGCTTCAAATTAGGACTGGTTAAAGTGCTTCTCTAGATGAGAACAAGTCATTATTGTGAATGCTCCAACCCTGGCGGTGTTCAAGGCCAGGTTGGTCAGAGCCTTGGGTGACATAGTTTAGTGTGTGGTGTCCCTGTTCATGGCACAGGGGTTGGAACTAGATGATCTTAAGATCCTTTCCAACCCTAACTATTCTATAATTCTATGATTACTGAACTATGTCACGTCATATCCATCAAAAAAACCCAGT
Source organism: Nestor notabilis (assembly GCF_000696875.1). NCBI lineage: Eukaryota > Metazoa > Chordata > Aves > Psittaciformes > Psittacidae > Nestor > Nestor notabilis. The sequence continues at coordinate 32,558 of NW_009940409.1, read as the reverse complement.
AAATCTTCATTATTTTTATGCCAAAGGACACCTTAAATAAAAGACCCATGTTGACCATTAAAACAAATAAGCAACTGTTAATTATAATAATTTTGTATGGAATTTTATTTAATTTCATTCAAGTAATTCAGCAATCTGCAGAAAGAAATTTGCTCTAACAAATGTTCAGTCTTTATTTTGACTGCTTTTGCTTGAAAAGTTCCTCAGTAGTAGTAGTAAGAACCTGTGGCCAAATATCAGTATACACGATTTTAAGAAATAATCATGGATCAGAAAAGAACTAATGCTGGTGAAACAAATATGATTTCAGAAGAATGAAAGTAAATGAGCACAGCAGCTCAGGAAAAATGGTGTGACTTTATAAAATTCATTACAAAAACTACCTACAAGAAGAGTTTAAATAATAGCAGCTGATGTGGTGCAACTCAGCATCTTGACAGAAGTGGGGATTTAGTTGGGGGAAGAAGGATCAGAAGATGGTACAAGAAGCATGCTATTTTCTTGGCAAATGATCCAACTTCATATAAAAGCCCTGTAAGAAGCAGAACTTGACAAAATGTCAGTTAACAGATTCAGCAAATGTTCAGTTCATGAAGGTAAATAGAATTCAGTGAATACATTAAGTTCAAAGACACAAGCCAACTTTATATAAATAAAAATATTCCACTTGATATTTTTATTTTAAAAATAAGTGTAAAGCAACATTTTTTGTGGGGTTTCGGTTGGTTTTTTTTTGTTAACTGAAAAAAAAAAGCTTCCTCCCCCTTTCCCTCACCCCGTATTTTACTGCCATGAGAAATGAATGGCTTAGGACACATCAAATTGATGTGTTCTAAAATACAGTAATAAATCATAAATTAAATTTAAACTTAAATTATTTTGTTTTGTTTTGTCTTTAGCTAGTGAGATAAATTCAGTTTAGAAGTATTGTGTCCTTCTCTATTAAGTAGTCTGCAGATATGTTTTCTTCTCTGCTTTCCCAAAACGCTGCTTTTAGTACCAGAATTGCATGGTCACAGAATAGTTTATAAAACAGCACAGTCAAACCAGTGTCTGTATTTAATTACTTAATGGCCTGTTTATTTCTTACAAGAAAACAGATCCCTCTTCATGTTTTCAGTGTTCATTACCTTCATTACCTTTGAAAAGATAATTTTTCAATAGATGCCTGAGATAACTGTAAATATGAACATTACAGTTACGTATATGGACACCTCCATAAAATCTGTGGAATTCATTGGGGTTTTTGATCTAGTAATAAATTGTGCTTAATAAATTGCTTATTTGCACATCTTACAGATTTAGATTTGCTGCCAGCAGCTTGCCTGCTCTTTCACCTTGCTAATAATATTTTTGTTTTAAATGGCGAAAGACTGCATTTAGTCTTCCCATGAAGCAGATGGTTTATTATGTTAATTTTCTTTAGAAATATTCTTGGTGCTTTAGCATTAGGAGATCAGCAGATGCTTGCACACCTACTTTCGCTCTAGTGTCGGTCATCTGCTCTTTTTCACTTCCTCACCTGTTTACCATAATCTTTGTCCAGCAACATGTTCCTAGTGCCCTTCATGTATTCCAGATGACATCCAGAAACAGCACTGACCTGGTATTTTGAAATCATAAATGTGTGTTTTCCTTTTTCTGTATAGGGTCTAGGTTTAGTAACTTCTAATAGGGAAAGTACATTAGCAGTGGTGGTAAACAGACAGTGGTTTGATTTCACACTTAAGATTTTTTTATACCCCTTAGGAGTTAAAGGAAAACTGAGGCTGGGAAATCGGAAAATAAGTGATTGTGGCTTTCTTTAGCGTAGAGGTATTAAAATCTGGGGCATCCCTAAATACACTTGAATCTGTAAGTTCAAAAGATGATACTTTTCTGGAGAAAGATGATGAAGAAGGTGAAGAAATTAGGACAATGGTAGTAAGATCTGCCAAGCATTTGGACAAATGGGGGGGGAAATAAAATCTGGGAATTCTTCCTGAATGCTAAAGGCATTTCCTGAATGCTAAAAGCATTCCTGAATGTTAAAGGCAATTTTTCTGTGCTAAAACCTTCCATCTTTGTAGGGAAGTCAGTCTTCACTTTCCTGAAAGTGCTTGTAGCTGTTTCTGATGCCCCAGAAATGTCTTCCTATTCAATTACAGACTAAATCAAATTCACAAATCAAGCTCTTTTTTTGATCACCAGCTCAACTGATACTTACTTTCAGGTTTTGAGTTGAGATGAAACCCTAAACTAGAATGAGATTTCCACTAAAAATCCATTAAATCTCATATTTAATCCCAAATGCCAAATGCAATGCAAGCCTAGAATTATCCCTCTTCTTGTTCCCTTTCCTCCCTACCCCTGCATTAATTTCATTCATTCTAGTGTTTTCTTAATCACTCATTTACTCAGCATTCTGCTGGGGACTTCTCTGAACCACAGAGTTCCTTCAAAATAATATTTGGTAATCTTGCAGATTAGCTTTGCAGGACGCACAGGATCCATTAATGTTTGCCCCAAATATACACATTTTTAAAGGACAGTCCAAGAAAAAACATACCTGTGATTTTCTGAGCAGCAGTTTCTAACAGTTGTGTGCATTTTCCAGGGTATTTTAAGCACAAAATGGAGCTATATGAAAAACACAGTATTTCTACTGTACAATTTGAAGTTCTGTGCAGTGTATCTGGTGATAACTTGCTGTCACATTGATTTTCACAAATAAATTCTGTATTCCAAACTCTATATGAAGAGCTATAAGAATAATGGATTGAATTGTGCTATCTGTGTAATTGCAGCTTCTGGTACACAATGTAGATTCAATCCTTTTCTTACAGTACAAAAATTTTTAATCTAAAATCACATACAGTCTCTGAACAGCTCGGCACCAATGCATTGTTCATAGTTCTCGATTCTAAATAGGAGATGCTTATGGACACTGACATAATTTGAATGTTTACCCCAAAATTAACATTTATGATGGTAAAAGATCAGCTCTTTATCTTGAAGCTGTGATTACCGTCTTGTCATGTTTTTGTTCTTTTCCATTTGTTCACTTTCCTGTTATAGTTAACACGGGATCATCTTCTCATAGCTTAAGTCCATTATGATGTCCCCAAGTGTTTCTTCATAAGTTCTTTGTCTTATCATTTGTGGCTGCTGCCATAGCAGTGCTTATGCACTTTCTTACATTATGTATGAACTATACAAATGCCAATCTAAACCACTAAAACACTTGCTTCCCACTCTTCTGGACAATCCCTTACTTTCTGTATGTCTCATCTTCTTAAATATGTTCCTGTTGCTTTTAATTTCCGTTTGAGACTCGATATATGAAATCACATCCTCAATTGAGTCTTACCATTTACGCCACCCTTCTAAGAATTAATTCAAAATTAAACTATCTTCCATTTTGGCTTTTCTGATTTTTGTAATGCGTGAATCTACTATTTCAAGTTTTTACAAGGTGGTTGGCCAAATATGTGTCATCCACTTTCAGGAGAGGTGAAAGTGAAAAACCTTTTTGTCATTTCAAAGAAAAGAAAAACGAAATCACTTCTGCAAACAGCTTCAGCAACAAACTGCCCGGAATTAGCATGCTGGAGCTTGCTGTGAAGCAGAGCCCCCATCATGGCAAAGTGTCACTGAAGCTACTTGATAGTCAGAGGCCACAGATCTCTGTTGTCAGAAGACAGTTGCCACTGAGTGTTCTTATGGAAAGGGGGTCTGCTTTGACAGATTGAATGTGGATTCAAAAATCATAGCGTGAGTATAAAAAAAAGTATTTTTACCAAACATTTCTAACATGGGAAGCTGCAATGTACATGTAAATATGAGGGACTAATGTGCAGTCTGTCTGGTAAAACCCTAGGATTTTCAAACAAAAATTTTCTTTATAAGAATATACAGGAAGAAACCTAGAACTGCTTTCAGCAAGTACCATAGCTTCATAAAATAATTTCCAGGTCTTTGATAATTACTGGGAATAAGGTGTCTCTTATGTGTATATATACACATGTACACATGCATACATATATAAAAATAACATATTGTTCAGTATATTTCTGTTCTCACATGTAGGACTCCTGCAGTTTGTCAGACTGTTTTTATGGTTGCATCTGAAATGTGCTGTTTTAACACCACCCTACTGGGATAATTCCCTATTTGGAGTACTTAATATCAAACATTATATCAAACATTATATCCTTTTTTTCAGTTGGTACTCTTTTTTTTACTTGTTTAGCAATAACAATAAATAAACAACTGAGCATACAACAGTGAGGAGATAGTGCCAGATGTGATTGGAATTTAAAAAAAAAAAAAAAGGAAAAAAAGAATTATCTGGTAATTGTTAGCCATCTCTCCAGAAGGAATCCAGAATATTCATCATATCTGAATAAGTGGCATAAGCTTAGCAGCTCAACTATGTAATTGGCAATATTCATCCCATAAAATGTATCAGATCATAGGTGACATCTCTTGTCTATGGAGCTGGTACATATGATGATTCTTCTCCCTTGGGTCTTTTCCAGCTGCTATCAAGATTGTTTCCCTCTCTGCATATTACAGGAGTGCACACACATTTCTCTGTGTAAACACACACCTCAGAGCATTCAAACAAAAACAAAACGAAGAGGGATAAGGAGAAAACCTTCATTTATATAATTCAGTACAAATCACCATGCCAGTGATTGACTTCTTTATCAATAGTTTTAGGTAGGATGTTAAAGGAAAAAAAACCCAACAAAACCCACACACCTCCACCCCACCAAAAAAAAAAAAAAAAAAAAAAAAAATCATTAAAATTACAGCAATATTTAGAGTAATAGTACCAGGGAACAAAACTAATTCATATGTAGCATAGTTGTCTGTATGCATAGTATAAATCACTTTCATAAGCATATTTCTTTTTTCATTTGTTAAGTTGGCATATTTAGTTGCAGCTCTGGGCAGTCACAAACGGGTGAACGTGAAGTCTGGGGTGGAAATTCAAGGGGTTTTCCATAGATGTGAAACAAGTATCTCTAGAGAATTGTGTTTCAATTTTCAAACAACTGTTGCTTTCATTTTTTTCGCCTCATTCTGCTGGTAGCATGAATTTTGTGGGGTAACATGTTGTTCTGCATTTGTTCCATGTACCTGAAATGAACTCTTAGTGCAGAAAACTAACTCTTTGCTCCAGGTGGTTCATGTTTAAGGCCTGTACTACAGAATTGTTTGTCAAATTGAGACAAAATTCTACCTGCTTGTATGGAAATATTTTTCTTCAGATTTTGTCTTAAACTTCCTTATCCCTTCTTCCTGCTTCCTTCTTCCATCAAAGCAAATGAAAGAAGAAATTCTGTGGATGCAAGTCCTAGTATTTGAGAAGATGGTGGCTAGCAGTGACCTTAAGATAGCTTAATACAGGACAAGACTGACTGTCGTTTTTTCTGCAAATTACAAACATGTATATAGCTACTACTGGCTAGTAAGAAAGGCCTTGAATCAAGACCCTCAGATGTGACAGGTAGGGTACAGAGATAAGCTCCCTCTTTATATTGCATACATTGTCAAAAGCCAGATGCTATCCTAACTCAATATGCTTTGTGAAGCCTGGTAAAGTTCTGGGATTGTTAGAAGTTTTCACAAGATTTGGTCTTCAAACTGTAGGCAATGTCACCACAAAATTGTGGCACACATAGATTCTTCTCTGTTAGTTTGGTGGAGCATCATGAATCCACTGGAGCTATACAAGATAATTCCTTGTGAGGCTTTTAAATAGACTGGTAAATGAAAATAAAGATTTAATCAGAAAATATCACTAGTCCAGTGATTTCTCATGAAGGCAGCTGTTTGTTTGGAAATACAGAATGGTTAAATTACTTTTTTCTATTTTACATCTGAGGCCTAAATGTGTACTATATAATTTGTTTTCTGGTACCTTCATAGTTGCCCTCAGCCATGGAAGAAATGAGTTGTTCAGGTTTTGTGTTTAAAGAGAGAAGTAGATAGTCCTAATGTGATATGCCCAAGCAAACTGTATAAGGGCTTCAGATACTGGGAAGAAGATTGCATGATACAGAATGAGGGTAATGGCTTCCTCTTATGTTACTTCTGAAGACTGTAAAATGTAATTGTTACTATTACCTGTGGGCTATAAAAGGCACAAGAACTGCTGGTGGTGGGGAGCTGTAGTGGTAGCATCTCCTTCTTGAGATAAAAAGTTTTAAGTGAAATCTTTGTCAGTATTCTGGGAAGTAAGAGATAAAAGCTTTATCCGGAGAGTCTTCCAGTACAACATGATAGTTCAAAATGATGAATAATCCCAGCAAATAAGAAAACATGTTCACAACACTGGCAAATTCATACCAACATGTGGAAGGAGTCACTCAAAAAGTGTGGCTCTCTACTGAGAGCTTTCATTTTTAAAAATAGCAGCACTGGGGATGAGTTAAACACCGACTTCTCAAAGTCCTGCCATTCCTGTTTCCTTTTATCTCTTTTTGCCATTGTTATTGTGCAGTATGCTTAATGCAGTGGGATCAATATGATTTACATTGTATTTGTTCCTGATAATCTGTCTGTAATCACACAACAATGAATGCAGGTGGAAATCACACTCAAAGAAGTGATCATTTTGATGTAAGCATTAGAGCTAAATAGAGTGCATTTGGAAAGCGTGAAGTACTCCATATTCATGTGCACTAATGCAAATTGAAGGATCATTTTTCACAAAACGCCTGTGTGATAAATGATTATTTACCATATGCAAAAAACCTAGTCTTCTGGATTTTCCACACAAAGGACTATGAATTTTCCAGTGTGTTCATCCTGCCCAGCCCAGCCCCATATATTTCAGCCTAACATCATATAAATTCAAGGTGTTATCTCCCAAAATAAACATTACGTAGCACACAGTATCATTACTGGAGAGGATACACTTAAATGCACATTTTTAATAATCTCTCCAATGAAAAACATGTATTCCTACCAGTAGTCACCACATTAAATGCTGAATTTAGGATATTAAAAAACACACACAAAAAATAATGAAATGGGCATTTCTAATTCCACCAAATTATTTTACTGCTCTTTCACATTGACCTTACAGGTTATTATTTTTAGTTCATATATTTCCTAAGCCTTTTTTTTTTTGATCAGCAGCTTTGTGTTACATAGAAAGCAATTGTTTCTTTCCATAGCATTATTATTGTTTTGTTATGAGTATGATGTTTTATCACTTGAGAAGCTCTTTCAGCAGGTTCTGAGTTTGTACCTTTCTGTCACCTTTCAGCAGAAAAGCTTGCTAGTTTTTTCTGTCTGTGTTTACAACCAGTGTTTCAAATTTCACAGCTCCATGCCATTAAACTTTTTCTCATGGTTGTGAGTTGGAGCAGCATTGAGCAGAAACACTATTGACATTTGTGTGAGCTATTGTTGTCAGCCTTTGCAGAATACTGAATGTTTTTCAGTTTTGGTTTGGGGTTTTTTTTGGGGGGGAGGGAGGGGGGGATAATGAAGTGTTTCATATGATAAGCTGAGGAATTTTATGTGTAATAGATGCTGTTGTATTTCACTGTCCCAAAAATACCAATCAGCAGATTTATCCATAGATTGAAAATAATTTGCCAACCTGTTTAGTCACTGCCTTCTCTTTTTGTGGTATGAATTTCCATAATGCCCATTCTGTAATGCATGTCATCGGCTGTATTTCCAAAGAACATGTTTCATGATCTCTTATTAATGAGTATTTTTATGTATATGTAGTGGTAATGTAATACTATTTTTTCTTCTAGAGTTCTGGTTTATAAATGACATTGCCACAGTTCTTGGTGTGTTCTGTATTTTCCATTGTAATTTCTTATATAAGCCTTGTAATCTTATATAAGAAAAAAAGTTACTTTTGAACTTTTATGTGACTTTATTATTGAACTAGAGACTTATTTTTTTCTGTAGAAGTAGATAGTGGAACAAAGGCTACATGCTGCTTAATTTTTGTTAAGGAAATTTTGTAGCTGACACACTTCAACAATTGAACTGGATGAATCAATTCAGCTTTAGAAACTTGGAAAGAAAATTCTGAGAAACAGTGGAAAAACTGTTCCAGGTGCCCCATGTCTATTTTTGTCATATAAAAAGCAGAATTCTAACGGTTTTTTCAATAGGAGTGTGTTATACTTCTGGTACTAAAGTAATCCCAAAGCAACTTCATGTTCCCAAGAGTTTCATCCCTCAGTGAGTTTTGCCTTGTGTGTCTGAGTCTTTCCTCTGAGTCTTGATGTGCTTGTTTGATGGTGTGTTTGAACTGACTTTCTTCCTGGAGTTACTGTGACTGATTTTGCCTGCAAGAGCTGTTTTCAGTGTAGAGATGGTATCTTTGGGCAACTTATTCTCTCTGTGTGGCTCCATTTGCATGGGACAGAAAATTAAATCCCCCCCTTTTTAAAAAAAAATAATTATTAAACCATAATAATGTTTACATATAGTGGCAAATGAAATTTCTTCTGCAGAAAAATCAGTCTCCCATTATCAACCCATCAGTTTACAAATTGTTTGTACCAGTGACATTGCTCATTGTTATAAACCAGAGCTGTATTTTTTCTGGTTTTGAATCTGTTTCTCTTGGAGTCCAAAGAGGACAAGTATGTCTGGGAACAGGGGAAGAGCTGGAGCCTAATACTCTGTTTACACCAAATAATACCTTACTGAATATGTAGTCTCATTTACCTTAATTACATTCATTGAGACAGTAAAGAAGTTAAAAATTACTATTAAAAAGATTTTTACATAACGGAGGATAGGTATAATAAAAGTGTTATTGGTCTGTGAACGAAATCAAAGAATAAAAGCCAATCATATGATGGTGGTTAGAAACAGTACGCGAAGACAGCTTTGAACACAATAATTTAGAATTTATTTTGGACCATGAACAGTAAGTCACATTAGCAGTAATTCATGTCTGTGCTGTTATGGGCCACTAAAACAGTTTATCTTTTTATGTATTTATCTCCAGCAAGAAATATATGTTAATATGCCACATATGTAGGTGATAAAACCATAAAATTTGAAAGAGAAAGGTTTGGCTTTTTCTTGAATAGACATTTGCGATGGAACAGATGGATTTGATGCATTATTTCATGAATCTTTAAAAAGCTCTTAGTCTTTAGACCAATCATAAGGCATAGCTGGTGTCTAATGCAAGTCATAGTTCTATTAGGTGAACAAAATGTGAAAAGAAATTTCTCAGGTTTTTCGTCATCTCTCTGTTGTGTGAAACATTTATTTTTGGCTTTGTTGGTGTTCTTGGTTTACAGGAGAAGAGAAGTGTACAAAGTTTGCTTTTATGGTATTAATGGTGGAAAGTTTTTTTTCCAAAAGCAACTTAGAGCAGTTACACAAATCAGCTTAGAGGAGATTTTCAGCTACAGAAAATCAGAGAGCTAACCCAAGCAGGGCAATATAGATAGGGGCTTCTTGCAGTGCCCAACTGTTTCTAGTTAATCGTGATGTGCTCATTCCAAGCTGCAGGGGTTGCAAGCACGACAGATTTGCTTATTAGCACTTGCTAAGTCTTTCATGGCTTTCCTCCAGTAAGATCCAGTGGAATGGATACCAGTAAGGCTCATGAAAAGGTCTGTAGTCAAAGAATTACATGCTAAAATAGAAATAAGTAAACAAAAGCAGAAAATGATGGCAAACATTCCCCTGGATTGTTATTCAAGCATATAAGGAGTAGCATTATGTTCATTTTCAAGGGAATGATTGCAATTTATGCATTTAGAATGAGCTGAACTTTAGTTATGCACGTCAGAATTCTGCATGGGAGGAAAAGTAACATTTCCCAAACTGGTGAGAAGACAAAAGCTCACCACTAGAATTAGAAACAATGAAGCAAACATTTCTCTTCC